>NC_053489.1:388039917-388287648 GCF_905171775.1 Rana temporaria | reverse complement strand
AAGGTTGGCAGTGGTGGCCTGCAGGTCAACCACACAGGTGGCTACTGCCGAGCTGTTACAGCTCACCTCTTGAACTGCCTCCCTCAGATGACCAGCATCCTCAGCAAGCTTCTGCAGATGGCCGGCCATATCCCCCATATGCCGGGTCTGCAGGCTTTGGTCCTGGGCTATCTGGTCCTGGACATCGACCACTACACCCCTGGTCTTCCTAGTTGCCTTCCTGGGGCCAGAAGAGGCGACCGAGCGGGTGTATGGGGAGCCCCTGGAGGTGATTGCCCTGCTGGTTGGTGATGGAGAGGGGCTTATTATCATGGGGGTGGAGGTGGTAGAGGGCCCAACCATCAACATGGACTCCTCTATAATGATGCCGATCTGGCTCAGGTCCACAGACTCGTCCAACACCACCTCTATAGGAGTGGTGTGGACAGTCCCCTCCTCCACAGTATCTTGGGGGTCTTCCTGTGGCTCCTCAAATGATGTGGTGGGACGGCCAACAACCCCAGATGGGCCCGCCCCTTCCTGCACATCTGTGGATGATAAAGCAGTCACATGTTGGGGGACCCACACACTTGTCACATGTTCCCTTCCCCCACCCACACATGCTACACACCAGATATGAAATATAAAACACACTTACCTGTCCTCAAGACCTCTTGCCGGGAATCAAAGCCCTCAATACCCTCCACCTGCTCCCTGTGCAGACACCGGGCGATCCGCTCATCCTCCGGGGTCAGCTCCACATCACAGGGTGGTCCACCTTCAGTGGTCGCACCCGAAGCCGCATATCATTTATTTTTTTTAAAATGTCCTTTGCAAGGCGGGGGACATTGCCAAGGGCATTGACCCTAGTGGCAATGATCTCAAGGATCTCCTGCCTCCTGGCACGTGTGGTATTACGGCTTTCTGGGCCATGGAGGTAGTCATCAAACTCCTCCATCCCTGCTATGATGATAGCCCTCTCCTGGGGAGTAAAAAATGGTTTCCTCTTGTTGACAGGAGTAGCCATCAGATTTTGTCAAAAAAGCCAGGGGCAAAATTACCAAGCTCAGGGGGGGAAAGCAGGATGTAATTTTGCAATTTTGAGTCGGACGGATGCATGTCTGGGCGTATTTATGCGTTCGACGCAAGCCAATAGGCCAGCGTACAACGGTAGGTTAGGCCGAACACTTCCGACGTAGATGCGCGCATGCGCAAAAGAAAGCGCTCCGGCTTGGACATCACTGCGCATGCTCCGTTGAAGTTAGGCCGGGCGTAAGCCACTGCACCACGCTCAGACAATCATTTGCATAAGTTCACACCCACTTCCACTTACACCGGCTTAAGCCTCCAACTTTAGGTTCGGCCGGCGCACATTGGCGCGCAAATGCTTTGTGAATCATCAACTTAGCTCTCCGGCTTATGCCGGCGTAGCGCAAATACATTGCGTTACGCCGGCCCAAATATGCGCCCATCTACCTGAATCTACCTAAATGTATGTAACTACATTGCGTCCTACTTGTAAGGCTGCATTGTACCCCATTTACTTGAAGACTGAGGCTACAGTCTTCAAAATCTCATAGAAAATGGCGGCGGTCACTGTATTAGTCTTCGGTATGCAAAATCTTACCAAAGATGGCTGTCGTCCATAGACATCTATGTAAATGGACTTCAGTCCCCAAAAACACACGTAAAATGGCGGCCGTAGTGCAGGACGCAATTTTATGATAAATAGGAAGTGAGAGTGACGATCTGGGCACTCCAGATGACGTCGGATGACGAAACCGGTCGAGCAAACAGACGGATGTCACAAAACACTTCCGAAAATTGTCTTTTTATATCGCTTGTTTGATTCTGCCTAAATGTGAGTACCTAGTTTTATTAATAAAAACAAAGGTTTTTAAGACGGTATCACACTATTGGGATTCCCTCTCTCTTACATATGAGCTAACATTGGAAACATCAGCAGCAACACAGGGGGACGAGAAACTACCAGAGTGCCGCACAGGGGCAGACACTGTGAATGTTTTACACCCCAAGAGGGGGTGAAGGATCTGGTGAGTGCGGGCCACATAAGAGCACAGCTGGAGGGATCACTGTGTGGAATATGCCAACAGAGCTGCACTTGGCACAGAGCACTTTCTAAATATTCAACATTCAGCATTTAAATATTCAGTCTCTTGGCACTTTCACGAGAGATCACAGTCACATATGGATTTTTATATATAGCACCTTTCACGTGCACATTGGAATTTTGTTTAATCTTTACTATCTATTTGCTATTATTTATTTTCATATTATCAAAGAACATTTTAGAACACGCATTTGATAAGTTATTTACATTTACATTCACCATTTTATATATTTTTTAAAACACTTTAGAATTTGTTAGGTTGGCACCAATTCTACTATCTTTTTAATACATCTATATCCTTTTTGTAGCTAGGCAGTAGTGTAGTAGTAAATTCCCAGCAAGGAACCTGAGTATTGAAGAGGTCTCTGAGGAAACATTAATCAAAAGATAATGATGAAGAATAATAACGCTGTTGGATGTTGTTGCCAATATTACACTATCCCCAGGTGGAAAAGAAAAAGGCTCTTACTCGCAAATTGTTGAAAAGGGATGAGTCTGTAAGGCAGAGATGCAGTCCCCAGAACTACTAATTAGGGTATAGAAACACCCGCCGTAAACACCTCTCGGGGATCTAACAAAATACAAAGGTAAATTTACCATGATTGTTCAAGTTTGGCCTCGTTTTGCTGCTTTCCATGGACAGAGTCCAAATTGGACTGTGCTGAATATGGGTAACCCACTTCCAAGTGTTGGGCGCCTACAAAAGCGTTGTTCAGAACCGACAAAACAGCGGGGTGAGGAGTATGGCTCCACTCCCCGACAGCATCTGAGGAGTGGTGTCACAGCCCCCGCTTATATACGCATTCCGCTCGGGTGCACGTCGGAAACATCCGCTCGTTACACGTCGCAGACGACCAACGTCATGTGACCCGGCCAAAAAGACGTATTTCGCGCATTCGCTCGCACCACCGATGCGAGTGTTAAAGCGAATGTACTAAGAGAGACTGCTTGTAATTGGGTAATTTTGCCATCGGAAATGACAGGGATCCAGCCAGCTCCCTAGATTGAGAGTAGCTGGCCTGTCTGTGCCGATGGCTTGGGTGGCCACACATTGAGCCTGCTGTCTGGGTCCATGATCCTAACCGGGGGAACAGACAGTTCAAGAAAATCAGCCACCAAGCACAGCAAAAGGGGTGGGCAATCAAGAAACATAAAAATAGTAACAAAAACACATGCATTTGTATGTGATGACAAAATTGCATGAAAACAATTAAATAATAAATCATATGCTAGGGAGATGGCATGGTGCCTAAAAGTGGTAACCCATGACAAACTTCCAGCATGCAGTGTACAAAAAATGTAATTATCGCTTATACAAAAATAGATAGTATATACAAGAACAAATTCATTGTTGCAAAGGCGATCCAAATAGATATAGAGTTGTCTTGGGAATCTAATGCTATGAAGCTATTAGATCTTCACAAGCTTTTTAAAGAATGTACTTAGGCATAAATGGGAAAACAATAGACAACTGATTACAAAGCATGTGACGTCCAAACTCATATCATATTAGTGTGCTATTAGCATTGGGTTAAATAATATAGGATCCAGTGAGGGACCAGACATCGTCAGTCTGGTCCAATCATAGGAAGGGCCTGTATGTTAGTACCTCGTTGATACCTGGTGGTTTAGTTGCTTCTAAACGTTTAATCCACAGCGTTTCTTTCTGTAGGATGCGTTTATCCCAGTTCTCGCCCCGCGGGTCTTGAGGTATAACCTCTAAGATAGTGAACTTCACTGCAGAGGTGTCAAATTTGTGATAGAGTCTCAAGTGGCGGCTCACCGGGGTTAGCATCTTGGCGTATTGGGAATAGTATAAATGAATGTAGATGCGTTTTTTGAAGGGGCGGAAAGTTTTTCCCACATAAAACGCCCCATACCTACAGGTCATGAGGTACACAACTCCTTCCGTATTACAGGGGGCATGGAATCTCGGTTTGTATATTTCACCATTTGGCAGATTGAAAACTGATCCCGTCTGGATCCATGGACAATAAGTACACTGACCACATGTGAAAATGCCCCGAACCAATGCATAATTATCGTAATTGGGTTTATATTCACTTGCTGTCAATTTATTACCGAGAGAGGTACTTCTTCGGAATACTATCTCAGGAGTGTCCCTAATGTACTTGCAAAGTATGGGTTCTTCACTGAGTAGATGCCAGTGTTGTTCCATGCTTGTTCTGATTAGTTTATGTTGAACTGAATATTTTGTAATGAATTTGGTGGTCTGGTTTTGATCTTGTTTTGGTTTTGAGTAAAATAAAGAAGTTCTCTCCCTTCCAATAGCTTTATTGAAAGCTCTCCTAAGAAGGCTTTTACTGTATCCTCGTTTAGATAAACGCTTGCGTAGTTTGTTTGCCTGTGATCGAAAATCAGATTCAAAGGTACAGTTCCTACGCAGCCGAATGTATTGGGCGTAGGGTATACTGGGCGTAGGGTATAAGATCTGGGGTGTCCACTGTTGGCGTGCAACAGGGTGTTGCCCGCCGTATTTTTCCGATATAGTTTGGTTGCTATATTGTCACATGAGTCTCTGTATATCATTAGATCCAAAAATGAAATATATATCTCATGCCAGTCAAAGGTGAATTTTAAATTGTACCCATTGATGTTGATACAATCCATAAATTATTTCAATAATGATAATGTGCCTGTCCAGATAACAAAGATGTCGTCAATGTACCTGAACCAGCACAAGGCCTGGTCCAGGTACCGACGACACTCTTGTTACCAAGTAACTTTATATTTAAGATTTAATAACTCACATATATGATATGTGGTTAAAAATAAGAGAGTTCAATTTGTCAGAGTGAAAGTTTCAACATAACACATTTATTTAGAGAAAAGATATTAGCTATCTAACATACTGCATACATATACAGTTTTAAAGTAAGGGAAATAAAAGTTAGTTTCAAATACAAAGTAAGTACATCACACTAAAAGTATTAAGAAAACAAATTATGATTAAGCTATGATAAGTGCGTGAGGAGAAGATTCCTTGATATTACCTTCAGAACGGTTTTTCCCCTGGGCCCAGGATCTGTTCTAATTTCTTCTTCTAACTAACTAGACTGCCAGGTCTTAATTTATATTCCTGGGGCCCATTCTGATTGGACATTACTCTCCTTTCCTAATATGGTCACAGCTTCCTTCCACCTTAAATTTAGGAATGAAATAGATTTGAAGACAAGTTAATTAACTCATGGTTTCATTAACATCCCTTCAATGGCCATTCATGTACAGGAAGAGTCATTCACGGTGTCTTGGTGTAATCTAGCCTCCCGCTGTTATCTCTCTTCCTGGGTTGTTTGTATATCACAAAGGTGAGGTGGATGGGCCGTCTCTTGCGACATTATCCATTTGCCTTCATGCATATCAAACGGAGGGTGTTGAATAGATATTTTACAAACTAGACTCTGGGTCTAGTTCAAACCGTTCCTGGAATCCTTCCCTTACACACTATACATCTTATCGTTATCGTATATTATATCTATGTACAATTATTCCTAGTTGCTAATGGCGATTAGACATAACATTTTTATAAGGCAACACTCTGCACTGGAAAATATCTCCCGCTCCCACCCCCCCTAGGTACAGGTTTGTACCATATGCCCATGGCAACGCCCTGCACCTGGAGGTAGTGGGAGCCAAGGAAAGAAAAACAGTTGTGCTTGAGAATAAAGGACAATAACTGAAGGATGAACGAGTGAAACTTCCATTGTCTATGGTCTTGTTCCATAAGGAACATTTTAGTGACTTTTAACCCTAGCGCATGGGGTATTCTTGAGTACAGAGCCTCTACATCTATCGTGACAAAAAGGGCATGTGGAGGGATGGTGAGGCCATCTAAGCGTCTGAGGAGATCTAGTGTGTCTTTGACATATGAGGGCAGTCCCAAAACGTGGGGCATCAGGAAAAAGTCTACAAACCTGCTGGCATTTTCAGTAATGGAGCCTATGCCCGATATAATGGGCCTACCTGGGGGTATAGTTTTATTTTTGTGTATTTTCGGGATGGCATCAAAAATTGCCTCTCGCGGAAAGGTTGTATTTAAATATTCATACGTTGATTTGTCAATCAAGGTGTCTGTAAATGCTGTATAAAGCAACATTTTGTATTCCAACTTCAATTGGGCAGTGATTTGGGTTGTAATTGGTCGATACCATTCCTCATTGCGCAAGATGTTGAAACGCATGGTTTCGTATTGTTGGCAAGTTAATAAGACTATGTTGCCGCCCTTATCAGAGGCCTTGATCACAGTATCTTCTCTAGACTGTAAACTTTTTAAAGCTTTTGATTGTGCTTGAGTTAGATTGGGGGGGAAAAGGTTCAGCCGTCATTTTCCTGATGTCACTGACCATTGCTATGAGGAAAGCAGATATTTGGGGGTTGGTATTAAGATCTGGAAACTGATCTGATTTCTTTTTGAATATTTTGTCTTGAGTGCTAGGGCTGGGATTTGAACTGGATTTCCTCGCAAATTGGTAGATGTCTTTAATAACTTCATATTTATCCAGACTTGTATTGGGACAGAAACTTAGTCCCAGCTTTAGAACCGTTAACTCATCCTCCGACAGTGGGTATGGAGTGAGATTGATAACACTTAATTCCTCATCAATGTTGTCTTCCCCAAAGGGATGTCTTGCTGCAATGTGTATGTATTTGATATTTTTTGTTGTTTGTGCATCTCATTGGTGAGGGTGATGGTTGGTCTGGATTGATGCATAGAATTCCCCAAGGGGCCCACAGAGCCGCCTTCAGGTCCTCTCAGTGTATTCAGAGTTGTAATACTGGACTGACCATATTGTGAAGCCTGTTGTGTGTGCATTTGTTGAACTGCCTGGGCTGCTATAGGTCCCATATAGGCATATTGGGAGAGGTCATAGTTAGGTGTTTTCCCATCACCCTTAATTGGACCACCATATGACTGTACTTGTGAGGGTGTGAAGCCTGTGTTGACCGGCTTCTTTTTGTTACTGGGTGTGATAGGGTACCCGCCACCATGATGACCCCGCTTACGTGATCCGCTCTGAGGGTGTACTTTTGTTGTCAAGTGCGTCTGGCGTGCCTGCGAGGATGAAGATAAAGAGATTTGAGGTCATTTTCCAATATACCGTATTTATCGGCGTATACCGCGCACTTTTTGCCCTGAAATTCAGGGCTAAATCGTGGGTGCGCGATATATGCCGATACCCGCTTCCCGCACCGAGTTTGAACTACTGTGCCGGCATATACCGAGCGCAGTACACTCGTGTATAGTCGGGCAGGCTCGAGTTCTCTCGCAGTCACGTCCTGGACGTACAGGACGCACAGGACGTGACCGCGAGAGGAGCCGAGCCTGCCCGACTATACACAAGTGTACTGCGCTCGGTATATGCCGGCGCAGTAGTTTAAACTCAGCGCGGGAAGTGGGGATCGAGCGGGGAGGACACCGCAGACGTGCGCCGGACCCGACGAGGCGGCCGATGGACGCCACGCAAGACACCAAACTTTAAGTAAGTACTAAAATCTTTTTTTTACATGAATGCGGGTCCACTTTAGGGGTGCGTGCTATACGCCGAAGCGCGCAATACCCCGATAAATATGGTATATGCATGTTGACGATTATTAGAAAAGTGATTCCTACCACCAAACCCTCTTCCTCTAGTGGGATTGTCCCATCTGTAGGCATAGCCTTCCTTGAAGGCCATTCTATCTTTAGTGATTTTGGCCTGTTTTTTGGAAATAATCGTTGAAAGAGAGGGGCTCAGTATGACCAAGATATGACCCAGTTGTTCCTTCAATCTCAGCTTACAGCGCCGGAGAGCACTTCTGAACCATTAATGCACACGGAAACATAGGGGCTGATTTACCAAGCCTTTGCTCCATGACTCATGGAGCAAAAGCAGGAGTAGCAGCCGTTTTGACATTTACTAAAGAAATACGCTGCTAGTGCAGTGTATTTCCTTAGCTACTAAAGTGCTCAGTGCGCCCAGGAGAGGGCGCATTGAGCACTACTATAGACCTGGCGCACGGCATATTGAAATGTAAATTGCTGGGATTCGGGCCGGAGTTTATTAGGGGGGGAGGTGGGGTGATGCGGGGGAAGTGAAGTGACATGTGTTTGAATGTGTTTGGCGGGCCGAATTGAAAGTGAAAGTGACTTTTGAAAACCGATCCCTGTACGCTTACACAGTGCGCCTAAACCTCGGGAGGTTTATTTTCATACTGGACATGCGTACAGAGAACTTTCGGGGCTTCCCGTGCGCCTTGTCAGTACACCGAGAACATTTTGGTAAATACCAAGCGGCGTACCCGTAATTGCGCTGGGTGACGCGGCGCACGGGAATCTCCGACCTGTTTTCAGCCTGCGCTGACCATGAAGGGGAACTCCGCGCCAACTTGAAACCGGCGCGGGTCCCCCCCAGGGGTACATTAGGCTCTTAGGCTTGGTCTGGAACGTAAGGGGTTAAACCCGCACCGAAAACCAGCGCGGGGTTCCCCCCAGATCCAGACCAAGCCCTCATCCCAAGCACGCAGTCTGGCCCGGACAGGAATGGGGGTGGGGACGAGCGAGCGCCCCCCCCTCCTGAGCCATACCAGACCGCATGCCCTCAACATGGGGGAGTGTGTGCTGTGGGGGAGGGGGGCACTGCCCCCCCACCCCAAAGCACTCTTGTCCCCATGTCGATAGGGACAAGAGCCTCTTCCCGACAACCCTTGCCATTGCTAATCGGAATCTGCGAGCCCCCTTTAATAAGGGGGCCCCCAGATGCCGGCCCCCCACCCTATGTGAATGAGTATGGGGTAACCATTCACCTGGGGGAAAATGTAAAGTAAAAAAACACACCACACAGAATAAAATATTTTATTAATCAGCTCCGGGGGTCTTCCGCCGGGGGGCCCCTTCACCATGAAGCTCCTTGCTTATGGGGGAGGGCCGCGGGCTTCGTCGCTTTCTGCCGGGGCCCCCTTCACCATGAAGCTCCTTGCTTATGGGGGAGGGCCCCGGGCTTCGTCGCTTTCTGCCGGGGGGGGGGTGCTGTAGCCCCCCCCCCGGGCTTCTACGCTGTTTTCCGCCGGGGGGCAAAACCCGCGGACTTCATGGTGAAGGGGGCCCCGGCAGAAAGCGACGAAGCCCGGGGCCCTCCACCCTTAAGCAAGGAGCTTCATGGTCAAGGGGGCCCCGGCAGAGAGCGACGAAGCCCGGGGCTCTCCCCTATAAGCAAGGAGCTTCATGGTGAAGGGGGCCCCGGCAGAAAGCGACGAAGCCCGCGGCCCTCCCCCATAAGCAAGGAGCTTCATGGTGAAGGGGGCCCCGGCGGAAGACGGCGCAGAAGACCAGGGGGGGTAGGTGCACCCCCCGGCAGAAAGCAGCGAAGCCTGGCCCCCCCCCGAATGTAAAAGCCTTATGGGGTGGGGGGCCCCGGTGGAAGACGGCGAAGCCCGGGGCCCAATGGGGTGGTGGTGGGGGGCCCCGGCAGAAGACCCCCAGCTGACTAATACATTTATTTATAAATGTGTGTGGTGTATTATTTTTTTACATTTTTTTCCCCAGGTGAATGGGTAGGGGTACAATGTACCCCATACTCATTCACATAGGGTGGGGGGGCCGGAATCTGGGGGCCACCTTATCTGTGTCCAATTGGGGAGGTTTGCCTTCACTTCCTGCCCCATAGCCAAACAGGAAGTGAGAGAAAAACTATGCAAATTAAGGGAATCCAGTGCCCCCCTCCCCCCCAGAACTAGTGTGTGTGTGTGCCCTGAAAATTCCTGGGCGGGTCATACAAAAACAGGGTGTGGCTTTGACAGGAAGGGGTTTGTCATTTTTCTATTAGGAGGTGCAGAAATGTTGTCAGGCCTAGGGCAGCACAAAACCTAAATATACTACTGCATATTAGGGCTTATTTAGACCGGATCCGATTTACAGCATGTTTTTATATTGTGGGAGGAAACCCATGCAGGCACAGGGAGAGAAAACTCCAGGCAGATGGTGTCACGGGCAGGATTCGAACCAGCGACCCTTTTGCTGCTAGGTCAAAGTGCTATACACTACACCACTGTGCTGAACAAACATGATTGCAGCTGAAAGCATGAGATCTTTTTTTTTTTTTGTTGCCAATACCATGCTTTCTAGCCTTATTGACCCCGCCTCTCTCCATAAAGAGGACCTGTCACACACTAGTCCTATTACAAGGGATGTTTACATAAAAGTGATCCAAAATAAAAAAAAGGGACAAAAAAGTGCAAAAAGAAAAATATTAGGTAAAAAAGAAAAAAAAAAACGCCCCTGTCCCTAGTAGCTCGCACTCAGAAGCGAACATGCTTGTAAGTCCCGCCCACATATGTAAACACCATTCAAACCACACATGTGAGGTATTGACACGTGCGTTAGAGCGAGAGCAATAATTCGTGCCCTACACCTCCTCTGTAACTCTGAACTGGTAACCTGTAAAAAAAAAATCAAGCATCGCCTATGGATATTTTTAAGTCCCATTCCATGAGTGTGTGCAATATTAAAGCGTGACAAGTTAGGTATCTATTTACTCGGTGTAACATCATCTTTCACATTATCCCTAAAAATTGGGCTAACTTTACTGTTTTGTTATTTTTAAATTCATGAACCGTTTTTTTTGGGCCAAAAAAAAAAGGCGTTAGAAAAATTATTGCGCAAATACCGTTGGAAATCAAATAAAAAATGACCGCCACTTTATTCCCTAGGGTGTCTGCTAAAAAATTATATATATAATGTTTGGGGGTCCGGAGTAATTTCCCAGGAAATAAATATAATTTTTACATGGAGGAGAGAAGTGGTTAAAGTGAAATAATAAAAGTTAAATATTCCTTTAAATTTCATACAGGGGGGAGGGGGGTATAACATGCCTGTGAAGCGCATGTTTCCGTGCTTAGAACTGTCCCTGTACAAGATGTAATTTCTGAAGTGAAAAAAAAAGTAATTTTAAAGTACTCATGGCTATAAAGAATACAGTCATTGCTCATTAAAAATAAAAAAATGTATGGGGGTCCCCCCAAATTAAATTACCAGGCCCTTAAGGTCTGGAATGGATATTAGGGGGAACCCCGCCGTAAAAACAAAAAAAAATTACGTGCGGTCCCCCCAAATATCCATACCAGGCCCTTCAGGTCTGGTGTGGATTTTAAGGGGAACTCCACCCCAAATTTAAAGAAAAATGGCGTGGAGTCCCCCTAAAAATCCACACCAGACCCTTATCCGAGCACGTTAACCTGGCCGGCCGCAGAAAAGAGGGGTGGACAGAGTGCGGCCCCCCCTCTCCTGAACCGCACCAGGCCACATGCCCTTAACATAGGGAGGATGTCCCCATGTTGATGGGGACAAGGGCCTCATCCCCACAACCCTTGCCCGGTGGTTGTGGGGGTCTGCGGGCAGGGGGCTTATCAGAATCTGGAAGACCCCTTTAACAAAGGGGACCCCCAGATCCTACCCCCCCCCCCCTGTGTGAAATGGTAATGGGGTACACTGTACCTCTACCATTTCACCAAACAAAAAATGTCAAAAGTGTTAAAAATGACAGTAGCCGGTTTTTGACAAATCTTTTAATAAAATCTTCTTTCCCCGGTTTTTCTTCTTCTTTCATTCGGGTTTCTTCCTCTGCTTCTTTCTTGGGTCTTCTCGTCCACATCTTGCCGTCTTCTTCTATCTTCTTCTCCATCCATCGGCCTTCTCGTCCCACATCTTCTTGATCTTCTGGGCGCTGCGCTTGAAATTGAAGACCCCGCCGTGTTTCGCTCCTGGGACCCACCACCCTCTGGGTGAGACAGAGATGGAGGGGGTGGGGGTGAGACAGAGATGGAGGGGGTGGTGTTGAGACAGAGATGGAGGGGGTGGAGTGAGACAGAGATGGAGGGGGTGGTGGTGAGACAGAGATGGAGGGGGTGGGGGTGAGACAGAGATGGTGGGGGTGAGACAGAGATGGAGGGAGTGGGGGTGAGACAGAGATGGTGGGGGTGAGGGTAAGACAGAGATGGAGGGGGTGGGGGTGAGACAGAGATGGAGGGGGTGGGGGTGAGACAGAGATGGAGGGGGTGGGGTAAGACAGAGATGGAGGGGGTGGGGGTGTGACAGAGAGGGGGGTGACAGAGGAAGGGGGTGAGACAGAGGGGGTGGGAGTAAGACAGAGATGGAGGAGGGGGTGGGGGTAAGACAGAGATGGAGGGGGTGGGGGTGTGACAGAGAGGGGGTGACAGAAAGGGAGGGGGTGGGGGTGTGACGGAGAGGGGAGTGACAGAGGAAGGGGGTGAGACAGAGGGGGTGGTGGTAAGACAGAGATGGAGGAGGGGGTGGGGGTAAGACAGAGATGGAGGGGGTGGGGGTGTGACAGAGAGGGGGGTGACAGAAAGGGAGGGGGTGGGGGTGTGACGGAGAGGGGTGACAGAGGAAGGGGGTGAGACAGAGAGGGAGGGGGTGTGACAGAAGGGGGGGTGACAGAGAAGGAGGGGGTAAGACAGAGAGGGAGGGGGTGTGACAGAAGGGGGGGTGACAGAGAAGGAGGGGGTGAGACAGAGAGGGAGGGGGTGGGGGTGAGACATTCTTCTCACTTGTGGCACAGTGGATACCCCCCCCTGCACCTGTTCCTATTATGCCTGCCGCGGCCGGCGGTGGGCACCCCCCACACCTGTTGTTACTATTATGCCGAGGCCGGCGGTGGACTCGGTGGACACCCCCCCGCACCTGTTTCTATGCTGCGCCCGAAGTCTGGAGACAGAGCGGGGACTGATGTGGATGTGGGCAGCAAGGCAGCAGGTCACAGGTGCAGCAGTTGAGCGGAGAAACTGAAAGTACTGTGTGTGATGTGACTGACGTCACATCATCACACAGTGCAGTGTGACAGGCACACAGGCTGAGCTCTGCTGAGGCTCGCCTTGCCGCTTGCAGGTGACTGGCTCAGTAGGGGAGCGGAGGAAGACACACACGCAGCGGCGCTGGGCATGTCAGATAAAAAAAAAAAAAGTCTAATTTTTTTTTTTTTAAATCCTCAATGTCGGGATGGTGTCACCCCTCTAGCGGGTGTCACCCGGGTGCGGACCGCACCCCCCTAGCAACGCCTCTGGCACTATATGACCATATAGTGTGACCAAACGCCTGTGTTTTTGAATATGTTCAGGTGTTTTTAACTAGCCTTGCAGGATAAATGTCATTTTTGCATGTGTGCGCTATAATCTGTTTTGTACTGTCTCTGGTTTTATAGCAGCACCATCTTGGAATGTATAGCAGTTTTAGGATGTGCCCCCCAAGTATGTTGTATAGACCCTGACCAAGTCTCTTGGGCTGGAGCACCCCTCCCCCTCTTCATTACCTCTTATTAGTGGCCACCAGTACATAGGAGGGATCCCTTCAGTTCTCCCATATGCAGTGAGGATCGAAAGTTTGGGCACCCCAGATAAAAATCTGTATTAATGTGCATAACGAAGCCAAGGAAAGATGGAAAAATCTCCAAAAGGCATCAAATTACAGATTAGACATTCCTATAATATGTAAAAAAAAGTTAGATTTTATTTCCATCATTTACACTTTCAAAATTACAGAAAACAAAAAAATGGTGTCTGCAAAAGTTTGGGCACCCTGCAGAATTTATAGCATGCACTGCCCCCTTTGCAAAACTGAGACCTGCCAGTGTCATGGATTGTTCTTATTCATCATCTGGGAAGACCAGGTGATGTCAATCTCAAAGGTTTTAAATGCCCAGACTCATCTGACCTTGCCCCAACAATCAGCACCATGGGTTCTTCTAAGCAGTTGTCTAGAAAACTGAAACTGAAAATAGTTGATGCTCACAAAGCTGGAGAAGGCTATAAGAAGATAGCAAAGCGTTTTCAGATGTCAATATCCTCTGTTCGGAATGTAATTAAGAAATGGCAGTCATCAGGAACAGTGGAAGTTAAAGCAAGATCTATAAGACCAAGAAAAATATCAGACAGAAGGCTGGCACTATTGGTTTAAGGCCGGAATCACACTAGTGCGTTGCGTTTTTGAGCTGCGTTCCCGTTGCGAATTTCTCTAGAGGGTGTTCTGCGGATCAACTGCGGTTTAGCTGCGGATCGGGTGCGATTTAGAAGAAATAATTATTTGAGCTGCGTTTTTGGTGAGGGCCAATCATTGTTAGCTGTGTGATGATGTAGGTAATAAAAGGGAGTGACCTTTCTTGGACTCTTCCTTTTTCACGAGCATTCAGTATAGTGTGGAATAGGATTTGGATTTCAGAAGAAATGTGTGCTGCCCTGCCCATGATCATGCCTACAGTTGTTGCTGCAACAGCAGCAATCTTGCTGGAAGTTGAAAGGAGGAGAAGGAGGAGTAGAAGAAGAAGATACTGGGTTCATCCTATCATTGCAAATAGGGATGAAAGAGGGCAGTTCATGATATTATATGAAGATCTCCGTGGGCATGAGGACAAGTTTTTTAATTATACACGCATGTCAATAACCAGGTGATTTTTTATTTAATTTTGCTAAACATTTTCTTTCTCCATTGTTCCATATTAAATTTTTAATGAATTTTTTTTTTTTTTGGAAGTTTTGATGAATTGTTAGGACTAACGTACCATAGTTTGGAGCGCCAGAACACATGCTTCAGAGCAAGCATCCAGCCTGCACAAAGATTATTAATCACATTAAGGTACTTTTCCACACCTATGTGCATTTTCAAATTGATGTTGAAGCATGTATTCATTTTTGGTTTCAACTATCCAACATCTGTACTTAGAAATGAACAACCAGACATAAGATGCCCAAAAATATATTTATTTTTTACTTTTTTCACAAAAATAAAGAAATAGACAACATATATTTGCTTGGACTAATATAAAAAATAAAAACTTTGCCTTCAAGTTTTCCTCTGGATTAAACTTTGATTCAAAATATGCACACATGCTTGTTTACTGTGGGCATAACATAAACTTTAGAGATGTTGATATGTTTTGGGAAATAATGGTGTGTCTGAGGAGTATTGACTTGCTGAGGTAGATTCATCAATCTCGGTGCTTGAAGCATGGCTAGACTCGCCATGGTGCTGTGGCACATGGTGCTGTGGGCCATGGTGCTGTGGCCCATGTGTCTGAGGCCCATGTGTCTGTGGCCCATGTGTCTGAGGCCCATGTGTCTGAGGCCCATGGTGCTGTGGCCCATGTGTCTGAGGCCCATGTGTCTGAGGCCCATGGTGCTGTGGCCCATGTGTCTGAGGCCCATGGTGCTGTGGCACATACATCCCCTGCATTTGTGTTTGTGGCATAATTGAAGGGATTGTGGATGGGATGGGATATGGAGTTCGCCTCTGTTGTACCTCATATATAGAAGTTGGCTCCTGAAAGCTTGAAGTGTAGGATGGAGGAACATAGGGGTAAGGTTGGTTTCCTGGGTCTGGGTACTGGCCTGACATTGGTAAGTGTATGTGTGTTGTTTCTTTTGTTACATATGGCCTTTCCAATGTATGTTGCTCGCTTGGCACTGTAAATGACTGCAGAACGTGTTCTACTGTGGTTCGCATTTCTAAATATCTCTCAGGTAGAACTTTTTTGATCAATGGTACAAAATTAAGCGCCAGTATTGTAGCTGGACATAAGAAAGCATCCACCTTTCCAGCCATTTGTTGTAACATCTCTAGAAGACGCTCGCTTATGTCCATCTGCGATACTGGCGTTCGCTTACGTGCCACTTTGGCAGGCCGCGCAATGGTTGTCGGAGCTGAGGAGGGTCCAGGCATAGGCTCAGGCAATCCAGAGTCAGTCTCTGGGTTTGTGACCCATAGATCTGACCCAAGTGGCATTTCAGGTATTTCCTCATTTGGATCAATGCAAACTGCTGGCACGGATTGGGCCTCAGATTGGCTCTCTGGTTGATCCTCCAGGACATCCTGTTCGTCCCAACTTGCTTCGGTCCTGTTTTTATTAAAAAAGAGAAACATTACTAATGCTAAATATATAGTCACGATACATAGATGATGTAGAGGATAACTTACTCTCTCATCTCTATGAGTGGTTTCAAGAAGGCAAGGTCCTCTGCATACATATAGGGTACTCTAGCTGGTGCCCCCGAGCCACTCCTCACTTCTCTTAGATGTTTGTTGTATTTCTTGAAGGCATCACGCATGCTTCGCCAACGATTCTTGATGTATACCACTGTAAAAAAGAGAAGATACTAATTATTTAATATTTCTTATTTGTTGAAGGTACCTAGCTACAGGAAATTCATTTGGAAGTCTCCACTATGAGTTCAAGGTTGGAAAATCAACTATATCTGGCATTGTACATGAAACATGCCTTGTTTTATGGAATGTACTAAAACCATTGGTCTTCAAAAAGCCTACAAAAGAAGATTGGTTGAAGATATCAGATGAATTCTGGGAGAGATGTAATTTTCCTAACTGTGTGGGAGCCATCGATGGCAAGCACATACGCATCCTGAGGCCATTTGATAGTGGGAGTCAGTTTTTTAATTATAAAAAATATTTTTCGTTTGTATTAATGGCAGTGGTAGATGCCAAATATAATTTAATTTATATTGATGTGGGTGCTTATGGTAGCAGCTCGGATTCTGGTGTATTTAATCATTCCACATTTGGGAGAATGATAAGGGCGAATAGTCTGGATTTACCTAACGATTCCTCCTTGCCCGGAACAAATGAGCCAGCCCTCCCATTTGTTTTTGTAGGGGACGAAGCGTTTGTCCTTGGTAAAAATCTTCTTCGACCATTCTCAAGTAGAGCGCTGAGCAATGATAAAAGAATATTTAATTATCGGCTCACTAGGGCACGTCGAGTAGTAGAGTGTGCATTTGGAATTCTTGCCAATAAATGGAGAATATTGCACACCGCCATCAATCTCAGTTTGGAGCATGCTGTCTCTGCTGTCAAAACTGCGTGTGCACTGCACAACTATGTGCGAGAACGTGATGGAATTGATTATGAGGATTCCATGATGCATAACATGGAGGCGGCACAGTGGAGTTTGACTAGGGGCACTAGCAGTGGGAAATTGATTCGAGATCAATTTCTTAATTACTTTCTATCGCCAGCTGGCGAGTTACCTTGGCAGATGCAGGCAATTTAAAACCAAAAAATGTGGTGTTGTCATTAAAATATATGGCCCTTTAAATATTAAAACATAAAATACTAAGCTAAAAATGTCACTATGTGTAATTTGAATGCATCTTGAAAAAAAAATATTAAAGTTATCTTTTGGCAGAATATTAAGGACTCCGAAGTGATTCTCTACCTGCAATTGGACAAAAACACAAAAAATTGGCTTGGTGACACTGTTATGTGTGTTCTGCTGGGTGTCATTGTACAGAGGATGATGTCTTTGTAAGACCACCATGGCCAATAACGTCATTATAGGATGACAAATACAGATAGTCACTCCCCCAAGGATCTGCAAACATACTTGGTAAAGTGAGTTTACATATTTTGGTGATAGACACACGCAGACTCATACAAACAATGACCAAGGGTGTGGGAATGAGTCACGTGCCACCAGCAACACGGGGACAGGGTGCATTAGGAACACCATGCCAAGATATAAAACATGTGGCATGGTATGGGTTAGCAGACTTTACATGTCCTCACAGAATGCATGCTTGGATAAAGGCCTGCTCTGGATTTGTGGGCGGTATGCACTGTAGTTATTGGGGTCTACTTAGAATTATAATTTAAGAAGTTAGGGAATGAAAAAATAAATCAAACTTACCTTTGTCAGCTTGAACTTGGGATGAGCACATGCTCCACTCTGGCAAAAGGCTTTTGGTAATTTCAACCCAGGTAGTTTTTTTCAAAACATTGTCCTTATATTTAGGATGCCGGGTGTCATAGATTTGTGGGTTCTCCCTGACAAGGCGGATAAGCTCCTCGGAATCCACACAGTCCTTCACCTTAGCAGTGACTTTTTTGCTCCGTTTTTTGGACATGGCTACTCACCTCAGCAGCATGAAACAGACAGAGGAGGAACTAGGAAAAGGGGGAGGTGGTGGAGGAGGAAAAAAAACTTCCGTTCAAACCGCAACACACCTGCGATTTAGATGCGTACCCATAGAAGATAATGGGACTGAATTCGCACCTGAGCCGCACCGCAAGACATAAAAACCGCACGCGGTTTGGAGGCAATGCGCAGTGCGGATGCATCGCACATATGTGAACCAGCCTCATTGAAAACAATGTATTTTAAAATGTCCTGCGATTTGGATGCGGTTGAAACCGCACTCAATTCGCTTAGGTGTGAACCTAGCCTTAGAGAGCCGAGCCCCCAGCTGGTCACCTAGCAGCAGTAATGCTGTATAACCTTCTCTGTTGACATGCTGATCGGCATGTGATCCAGGTGATGCTCCCAGTCAGATCTAATAAACACAGTATTTATTAGCATCAAGAGTACAACCACATAAATATAATCAACCATATGATCAGCAGCCATGTGGGCTCTATGCCTGTAAAGTGTGGGCTTTGATCAATAAAATCACTGATATTTATGACTAGGATTTGACTAAGAGCATCACCTGGATTGCATCCCGATCAGCATGTCAGATAAGGGTCCACTGCTGTTAAGCAACCTGCAGGGAGCTCAACTGTCTACAACCAATAGAGATGGGCTCGGGTGTGTTTGAAATTCCACATGCCCGATCACGCCAGGAAGCCGACACTCCACAGTGCTAATCAATGTATGGGCTGCCTAAGAGCTAAGACCAGCCATAGACAGTTTAAATCTCAGCTGGTTTAGCAGAAACTGGCTGAGATTTTAACCATTAATGAGCAGATTCTCTTATAATTATCACTAGTGGTTGCTGTATAGTCACTAGTGATAATCACTGTTTGTCGGGAGAATATAATTGCTGGGCAGGAGGGATATTCCCCTGTCACCACTGTCTGTTGATGGGGGAATCATGCAAGTTTCTTTCCTGCAATCTGTGGATGCAGGAAAGAAATTTGCACCGTATATTATCTGCCTAACTGAAAGTGAAAGTAAATTGTGAATGTTTTGAAAGAACAGGAGAGGGGGAGGGAGACAGACGGGGGGGGGGAGAGAAGGGATGGAGATAATGTAGTTCAGTGATTACAGTGTACTGCAGTCTGCAGTGCACACACTTAAACATGGCCCAGGCTAGAATATCTGGTTGTGTGAGCGCTCGCATTATGCAGTGTCGGCGAGCACAGGGAGGGGGAGGAATCCCCCGCAGAGCTGACTGGGGACGCTCTCCCTCTCGGGGAGCAAAATACAAAAATTGCACAGGCGGGCACATGGTGGGGCACAGCATTAAGTTAGGGGGGGGGGGGTCAGGGCCCCCTCTGCCCCCCCAGGGACGCCTCTGGTTTCAAGGTTCATGTTTGTGGACATAATAATTGGTTGTTCATTGTATTTAAGATCTTTTTTATGTGAGACCAATTTTTTATTTAATGTAGATGTGTTATTAACTAGATTTAAATAATCCAACTTAAGTCAATATACAGTAAAAGGAGAGTATGCTCAGCACAGCAGTTGATTACACATATGGACTCAGTAGCACAATGGTTGGCATGGCTGATCCGCCCTATAGGCTCGCTATGCAAACCGCTTAGGGCCCCGCAAAGCTGCGAAGGGCCCCCCAAATAACTAGAGGCCCCGCCTAGTAAGAAGTCATTTTCGCCCCCTCACCCTGCTTCTCAACTCGCTGACTGCATGGGAGAAGAGGCAAGAAGTCAGCACCCCTTGCTTCTCAATTTAATGTAAGATGTCATTTCCGACAGCAGAACACCCCCTCCCCCCACTTCTCAACTTTCTTTAATGTGACATGTCACTGTCGTCAGCGCCCCCCGCTTCTCATTTTTAATGTGCCATGTAATTTTGCTTCGGGCTTCAGGGAGGTCAGGATCGGCACTGAGTGTTGGTCACAAGAACAACCTAGTTAGCGTGTCACACAGAGGTGATCCAGTGTATACTTGTTGTTTTTCCATGTAGGAAACTTGTCCAAAGATAGAGAAATGCAGCAGCTTTGGTAATGGATAAAATCCAGTGTTAAGCTTAGAAGGATTGTGAAAGCAGACAATTGTACCACACTTTTTAAAAAGAATGATTGATATTCCTCTTTCAGGCCTCTAATCTTTTTGATTCATCTATCCCTTTTTTTACAATCTCATAGGCCGCAATCAAGCCGCAGAAGTGGAGCCGACCAACCCCAATACAGTGCCAAGCCCCACCCTCGCCGGATGTACAGGAAGTGCAAAATGCCACCACATCAGGTCAGTGTCATACAGCACAGCTTCAGGTAATACATGTAGGCCTGCATAATTTTAATACATGTTTTTTCCCAAATTTCAGGTGTACGAGCTGTTGGTGGCGGCTTAGACACTTACAGTGCCCAGGTGCTAATTGGGGAGATAATGTCCTGCAGGGCACAAATAGAGGACACAAACATCGCCCTGGAGAAGATCATAAGGAACAACAGAAAGGTGGACTAAAACCTCAAGAATATTACTGATGTTCTGGGGAGGGTTTAAAAAAAATAGATGTAGACAAGTATTTAAAAGCAAAAATATAGTTATTTAAAAAAAAAATATATATATTAAGATATTTAAAAAAAAAATGAAAATGAAACATTTTAAGTGTGATACAATAAATATTTTTGGATACTCAACAATGTCTGGCTTCTTATTATATCAATGCTGCCTAAAAGAACAAATCTAGATTTGTGGTGTTTACATTGACAATGATGAGTATTTAGTAAAGGAAAATAAACATGACACTATGATAACCTAGGAGAAAGCTAGAATGAACTCAAATTAGAAAAGAATCAAACCAAGAAATTTACTAGAACAGGGGCAGAAAAATTGGGCCTTAGGCACTGGTGGCGGTGTCACAACACTGTAACCCCTCACAGATACTGTAATTGGAGCTCAGCAAAGAGCCACATGCAAAGTATTGCATTAAAAATTGTTATTAGACGCCCCTGTTAAACAGGGGCAGAAACATTGGGCCTTAGGCACAACACAACACTGCAACCCCTCAGATACTGTAATTGGAGTGCAGAAAAGAGCCACATGCAAAGTATTGCATTAAAAATTGTTATTAGATGCCCCTGTTCAACAGGGGCAGAAACATTGGGCCTTAGGCACAACATAACACTGCAAACCCTCAGATACTGTAATTGGAGCGCAGAAAAGAGCCACATGCAAAGTATTGCATTAAAAATTGTTATTAGACGCCCCTGTTAAACAGGGGCAGAAACATTGGGCCTTAGGCACATCACAACACTGCAACCCCTCAGATACTGTAATTGGAGCGCAGAAAAGAGCCACATGCAAAGTATTGCATTAAAAATTGTTATTAGACGCCCCTGTTAAACAGGGGCAGAAACATTGGGCCTTAGGCACAACACAACACTGCAACAGCTCAGATACTGTAATTGGAGCGCAGAAAAGAGCCACATGCAAAGTATTGCATTAAAAATTGTTATTAGACGCCCCTGTTAAACAGGGGCAGAAAAATTGGGCCTTATGCACTGGTGGCGGAGCCCAGAACCAAAAATTCTCTTACTAGCTATCAGCAAGATCAGTGAGGAGGAAAAGGATATTCAGTCAGCAGCATAACAGGACAGTCACTCAGCATCAGCATAGGCAGTCTCCAAGGGATCTGTCATTTAAAAAAAATTATTCTGTTACATCTGCATCAGGTGCTTGGTAGCTGGTGTTGATCCAAGCCTGATTCATTTTTGTAAAGGTCAGTCGATCAACGGAGTCGGTGGAGAGGCGCACCCTGTGATCGGTCACAAAGCCTCCAGCAGCACTGAATGTGCGTTCTGAAAGAACGCTGGATGCAGGGCAAGCCAGTAGCTCAATAGCATACTGTGCAAACTCTGGCCAGTGATCCATCCTCAAGACCCAGTATGCCAGAGGATTTTCGGTGGGGAAGGTGTCCAAATCTGATCTTGCCCCTAGGTATTCCCGCACCATGTAAAAAAAACGCTGGCGATGGATGCTGGAACCGGTCATACCTTGGGGCTGCGGACTAAATAATTGTCTGAACACATCGGTCAGACGGCCACCTTCTCCACCGCTCCTTCTGCGATTCACCGAAGCCTCAGCAACACGTTGTCCAGGACCTGGATTTGGTAATCCCCCAGGTTCTGGGAATGCGTTGCACAGAGCCTTCTGCAAGGCCTCCCGAAGATGTTTCATCTTCATCTCCCTCTGCGACGGCAAGATAAGCTCCGCAACCTTACTCTTGTAACGTGGATCAAGGAGAGTTGCCAGCCAGTAATGATCCCTCTCCTTGATACCACGAACACAAGGATCCTTACGCAGGCTTTTCAGGATCAGGGAGGCCATGCAGCGTAGGTTTGCTGAGGCATTCGGGGCACAGTCCTCTGGGTCACTGAGGACGACAGGATCCGCAGCCACCTCATCCCAGCCACGTAAAAGTCCACAGGTTCCTTGGGACTGTAAGTGATCCCTTGAAGACTGCTGCTGCTGAGTGCTAGGCTCCACCTCCATGCTGCTGATACAATCCTCCTCCTCCTCCTCCACCTCGTCTTCGTCCTCCTCATCCTCTTGCTGTGTGGTAGGCGGGCATGCAGGTCCACTGTCTGGATAAAGGGGGCCTTGAGAGACCCCAAGGGCCCTGTCCATTATTCCACGTAGAGTGTGCTCCAACAGGTGAATTAGAGGGACAGTCTCACTGATGCATGCACTGTCACTGCTCACCATCCTCGTGGCCTCCTCAAATGGTGACAGGACAGTGCATGCATCCCTGATCAAGGCCCACTGGCGTGGGGAAAAAACCCAAGCTCCCCTGACACAGTTCTGCTGCCATATTGGCACAGGTACTCATTGATGGCCCTCTGCTGCGTGTGCAGCCGCTGCAGCATGGCCAACGTAGAGTTCCATCTGGTGGGCATGTCACAGATTAGGCGGTTCTTGGGCAGGTTGTATTCCCTTTGGAGGTCTGTCAACCGAGCAGTGGCATTGTATGACCTTCGGAAATGCACACAGACTTTCCTGGCCTGCTTCAGGACATCCTGTAAGCCTGGGTACCTGCCCAAGAACCGCTGCACCACCAAATTCAGAACATGAGCAAAACAGGGCACATGGGTCAGTTTTCCCTGTCGCAGGGCAGAGAGGAGGTTGGTGCCATTGTCACTAACCACCATTCCTGGCTTTAGCTGGCGTGGCGTCAACCACCTCTGAGCCTGCCCCTGTAGAGCTGACAGAACCTCTGTCCCAGTGTGGCTCCTGTCTCCGAAGCACACCAGCTCTAGCACCGCATGGCATCTCTTGGCCTGCATTCCTGCGTAGCCCCTCGTACGCCTACGGAGCACGGCTGGTTCAGAGGAAACATCAGCACAGGAAGAGGCCACAGAGGAAGAAGAGGAGGGGGTGGAGGAGAGAGGTGTGTCACAACCAGTAGTAGTGTTTTGGAGGCGTGGTGGCGGAACAACCTCCAACACTACTGTACCTTGCCCTGCGTCCTTCCCAGCTGCCAGCAGAGTCACCCAATGCGCCGTGAAAGAGAGGTAACGTCCCTGTCCATGCCTGCTGGACCATGAGTCAGTGGTAAGATGCACCTTACCACTGACCGCCCTGTCCAGCGAGGCATGGACATTGCCTTCCACATGCCGGTAGAGAGCGGGAATCGCCTTCCGTGAGAAAAAGTGGCGTTTGGGTACTTGCCACTGAGGTACCACACATTGCACAAACTCACGGAAGGGGGCAGAATCTACCAACTGAAAAGGTAGCAGTTGAAGTGCTAGCAATTTCGCTAAGCTAGCATTCAACCGCTGGGCATGTGGATGGCTGGGAGAGTACTTCTTTCGGCGCTGCAGCAGCTGGGGCAGGGAAATTTGTCTGCTACCATCAGTAGATTTCCCGCATGTACTACTAGGTTGTGACACACCTATTTCTACACCTTCAGTCCTATCAGGGCAGGCTTCTGAAAGGACTGAGGGTCTTGTGGGGTTGGAGCTCCCAGCTGATGAGGGGCAAGGGGAGGTCCGCTTTGTTCTTTGGTGTGGGTCTTTCTGGTATGCTTGCCAACAAACTGAATGGCAGGTCGACATATGTCTGGTCAAGCATGTGGTGCCCAAGCAGGTGAGGTTTTGGCCACGCGAGATACGCTTGAGACATATGTTGCAAATAGCAACGGTGCGATCTGATGCACATGTCTCAAAAAAGGCCCACACCAAAGAACTTTTGCAGTACCGTTGAGACGCAGCAGCGCCCTGCACAGGCGTAGCTCTGCGATGTAATGCAGTTGGTGTGCTTCCTTTAAGCTGTCCCCTGAAGGGCATCCTGCCCTTTTTGGAGATGTGCCTGTGCTTCTTCCTCCTCCTCCTCCTCCTCCTCCTCTTCCTCCTCCTCTCTCCTATCAAGCACCCAGGTAGAGTCAGTGACCTCATCATCCCCTCCCTCCTCATCACTGTCGAAAACCTGGCAGTATGCTGCAGCTGGGGGACCCGCTCTCTCTGGGCTCACATCAATGCCTTCCTCTATCTGTGTTCCGTCTTTGGAGCCTTCAAAACGCTGTGCATCTTCATGTAGCATGTACCCAACACTGTGTTGAAACAGTTTGAGGGACTCCTCAGGAGGACATGGTGGGACTAGGGAAGGATTGTGTGATGCCATTGTGCACAAGGAAGAGGACGCCTTGGCAGCTGCTTTGCCAGATAAACTAAGCTCAGCCTGGGTGAGAGAGGATGAGGAGGATGAGGACGGCTTGGTCATCCACTCTACTAATTTCTCTGCATGTTGAGGCTCAACACGGCCAGCTCCTGAAAACAATGACGAGCGTGTCAGACGGCCACGTCCTGAAGAGAATGCACCGTGTCCACCACCAGCGTTGCCTCTAGATGCAGAGCCTGCTTGTCCTCGTGACTCTCTGCCTTTCTTTGTTGTCCTTCCAGACATTTTAATAGCCTGCACAGGACAAAATCAGAAATAAACAGCACCTGTCCAGTAAGAGCAACTGCGTTTATGGGCAAAAACACAGCAAACTTATAGTAAGATCGACTGAGTTTATGGGCAAAAAACACAGCAAACGTGCAGTATGATCGACTGCGTTTATGGGCAAAAACACAGCAAACTTATAGTAAGATCGACTGAGTTTATGGGCAAAAACACAGCAAACGTATAGTAAGATCGACTGAGTTTATGGGCAAAAACACAGCAAACTTATAGTAAGATCGACTGAGTTTATGGCCAAAAACACAGCAAACTTATACTAAGATCGACTGAGTTTATGGGCAAAAAACACAGCAAACGTGCAGTATGATCGACTGAGTTTATGGGCAAAAACACAGCAAACTTATAGTAAGATCGACTGAGTTTATGGGCAAAAAACACAGCAAACGTGCAGTATGATCGACTGCGTTTATGGGCAAAAACACAGCAAACTTATAGTAAGATCGACTGAGTTTATGGGCAAAAAACACAGCAAACGTGCAGTATGATCAACTTCCTTTTTTGGGCAAAAACACAGCAAACGTATAGTAAGATCGACTGAGTTTATGGGCAAAAACACAGCAAACGTGCAGTATGATCGACTGCGTTTATGGGCAAAAACACAGCAAACTTATAGTAAGATCGACTGAGTTTATGGGCAAAATACACAGCAAACGTGCAGTATGATAGACTGCGTTTATGGGCAAAAACACAGCAAACTTTTAGTAAGATCGACTGAGTTTATGGGCAAAAAACACAGCAAACGTGCAGTATGATCGACTGCGTTTATGGGCAAAAACACAGCAAACTTATAGTAAGATCGACTGAGTTTATGGCCAAAAACACAGCAAACTTATACTAAGATCGACTGAGTTTATGGGCAAAAAACACAGCAAATGTGCAGTATGATCGACTGAGTTTATGGGCAAAAACACAGCAAACTTATAGTAAGATCGACTGAGTTTATGGGCAAAAAACACAGCAAACGTGCAGTATGATCAACTGCGTTTATGGGCAAAAACACAGCAAACGTATAGTAAGATCGACTGAGTTTATGGGCAAAAACACAGCAAACGTGCAGTATGATCGACTGCGTTTATGGGCAAAAACACAGCAAACTTATAGTAAGATCGACTGAGTTTATGGGCAAAATACACAGCAAACGTGCAGTATGATAGACTGCGTTTATGGGCAAAAACACAGCAAACTTTTAGTAAGATCGACTGAGTTTATGGGCAAAAAACACAGCAAACATGCAGTATGATCGACTGCGTTTATGGGCAAAAACACTGCAAACTTATAGTAAGATCGACTGAGTTTATGGGCAAAAACACAGCAAACATATAGTAAGATCGACTGAGTTTATGGGCAAAAAACACAGCAAACGTGCAGTATGATCGACTGCGTTTATGGGCAAAAACACAGCAAACTTATAGTAAGATCGACTGAGTTTATGGGCAAAAACACAGCAAACGTGCAGTATGATCGACTGCATTTATGGGCAAAAACACAGCAAACTTATAGTAAGATCGACTGAGTTTATGGGCAAAAACACAGCAAACGTGCTGTATGATCGACTGCGTTTATGGGCAAAAACATAGCAAATGTATAGTAAGATCGACTGAGTTTATGGCCAAAAACACAGCACACGTGCTTTAACAGCGACTGCGTTTATGTGCAAATAAATAACACACGTGCAGTAACAACTAATGCATGTTTGTGCAATTATATAGCACACATGTCATGCAGTAACAGCAACTGCCTGTATGTGTGCAATTAAATAGCACACGTCCACTAACACTGAGTACTATGTTTCAGTTAAAACTAAACTGCATGCAGGCAATTCAACACTGCAGCTAGCACAAAGAAATTGCCTAACAATAGGAATAGCTGATCTAGCTAAGCTATACAGTGTATAAATATATGTACAATGCTAGGAAGGATGTATATATATCCTCTACACACTGCAAATTTAACTATACTGACTAGCCTTCCTGCTCTATCTACCTATCTATCTATCTATCTATCTATCTATCTATCTATCTATCTATCTATCTATCTATCTATCTATCTGGTAGAAAAGACACTGGGCCGGATTCATGTAGATCAGCGGATCTTTAGATCCGCTAGATCTACCTGGTTTACGATCCGCCGGTGCAATTTAGCGAGGCAAGTGCATGATTCATAAAGCACTTACCTCGCAAACTGCACCGTTGGATCGTAACTCCCCCCGGCGGAATGAAAATTCCGCGGCTAGGGGGAGTGTACAATTTAAATCAGGCGCGTTCCCGCGCCGATTTAACTGCGCATGCGCCGCCGCGAAAAAGCCCAGTGCGCATGCTCCAAATGACGTCGCTAGGACGTCATTGTTTGCGGCGGGTACGTCGATTGCGGCCATCTGTATTCCCGATCGCGTTACGCAAACGACGTAAAAAATTTAAAACTCGGCGCGGGAACGTTGGCCATACTTAACATTAGCTACCCCTCATAGAAGCAGGGGTAGCTATCCGCCGGAAAAAGCCGAACGCAAACGACGTAGAAAACGAGCGACGGGCGGGCGTACAGACGTGAATCGGCGGTTTTCCTCATTTGCATATGCGACGGGTAAAAAATAGCGACGACACCTAGCGGCCGGCGGGAGATTACAGCCTAAGATTCGACTGGTGTAAGTCACTTACACCAGTCGGATCTAAGGGAGATCTATGCGGAACTGATTCTTATGAATCAGTCGCATAGATCCGACCGTGGGATCTCACAGATCCGACCGTCGGGTCTCACAGATACGACGGCGGATCAGGAGATCCGCCGGCGTAGCTATTGATGAATCTGGCCCACTGTGTCTCTATCTATCTCTCTCTCTCTAACTGACTGTCTGTCTGACTTGTCTTTAACAAAGCCGGAACACAGTACACGAGACCGCCTTGCAGGCAGCCTTATATAGTGTGGGGCGTGTACTAAACCCCCTGAGCCATAATTGGACAAAGCCACCCTGGCTTTGGCCAATTATTGTTCTTCGTTTTTTGCGCCTTGTGATTGGCCAAGCATGCAGGGTCATGGTGCATGCTTGACCAATCATCAGCGCGCAACGCCGCAGTGAATTATGGGCCGACGCACGTCACTCGAATTTGGCACGAACGACCCGTTTTGTTCGAAATTCGTCAAACGTATGAACAGACGATGTTCGAGTCGAACATACGTTCGAGACGAACACAAAGCTCATCCCTAGTCAAGATTGATGCCCAGTAGTAATCTTCGAAGTCTATAGATCCTGCCCCACCCACCAGTTTATGTTTGGTAAGTATGTGTTTGGCGCATCAAGCTTTTTTCCCTTGCCATAGAAGCTTATTAAGTAACAGTGGGAGGGATCTAAAGTAGGAATTTGGTACAGGTATAGGGATAGTACGAAATAGGTATAATATTTGGGGCAGGTACATCATCTTGAAGGCTGCTAGTCTTCCTGTCCAGGATAATTCATGTTTAGCCAAAGCTTGTATGTCAGTTTGGAGCTTAGTAAGGAAGGGCTTAAAATTACAGGTGTATACATTTTTTGTTGATCTCATCAGTTTGATCCCTAGGTAAGATATGTCGTGTTCAGCCCAAGTGAAAGGGCACTGATTCTGAAGAAGTTTTTTGGAGGTGGCGTCTAGTCCTAGGTCTAAAACGTAGGATTTACTAGCATTCACTTTGTAGTAGAAGACTCTGCTGAACCATTGAAGAGTATTATGAGCCTCCACCAGAGAGGACGTGGGGTTAGTTAGCATGAGGATGACGTTGTCCGCAAATAGACTAATTTTATGAGTTTGCGATCCAATCTTAAAGCCGGTTAATTTAGGGCTCTGCCGATTGTGTTCTGCTAAGGGTTCAATCAGTAGATTAAAGATTAACGGGGACAACGGACATCCCTGTCCCGTACCATTGGTTATGACAAATGGACGGGAAAGCATGTCTGCAGAAAATACTCTGGCTGAGGAGGTCGTGTATAGAGCTAGCAAAGCATTTGGGATCTGTCCTTTGAATCCGAATTTCCCGAGTACCTGTCTAAGTTAACCCCAGTGGATTCGATCGAACGCCTTCTCTGCATCCAGCGATAGGAGCAGAGAAGGCGTTCCAGTGGATTCTGCATAGTGAATGATATCAATAAGCCTCCTTGTGGCGTCTGACGTTTGTCTACCCGATGTGAATCCGGATTGATCCCTATGAATCAATGAGGGCATGATGTTGATCAATCGTGTGGCTATCATTTTAGCATAGATTTTTAAGTCTAGATTCAGGAGCGAGATGGGGCGGAAGTTTTGAGGGGTTACTGGGTCTTTTCCTGGTTTAGGAAGGGTAATAATTACTGCTTGTAGGGTTTCACTTGGGAATGTAGAGGAGGAAACTATATTGTTGAATAGAATGGTCAGATGTGGGGCTAGTTGCTGAGCGTACTGTTTATAATATTCCCCCGTAAGACCATCAGGGCCCAAAGATTTACCCATTGGGATTGAATCTATAGTTGCTAAAACCTCTCTGTCCGTGAAAGGGTCATTCAGTCGGGACAGCTGTTCAGTCGTTAACTCTGGTAGTGCTATATGGTTAAGAAACTTGTTTATATCGTCTGGGGTAGGTTGGTGAGTGTCAGGGTCATGTTGTTAATTTTAAAGGTCACTGTAGTAGTCGCTGAAGGCGTCCGCTATTTTCTGAGGGTCTCTAAGGTCTGCTCTCGTGTGAGGGTGATAGAGGTGGTCGATTTTATTTTTTGTTTGCGACCCTTGATGCATTGAGCAAGGATCTTGCTTGCTTTGTTTGACGTGGAATATGAGACTGCTTTCAACTTTCTTTGAATATGTTCAAATGATTGTAGGAGAAGTAATCTAAGCTCTTGTCTCAGGGATAAAATTTGTGCAGAGCGTGACGGCAGCGTGGTGGTTTTGTTCAGTGTTTCTAACTCATCTATCCGCGATGTAAGGGTGTCTATGCGCAGTAGCCTATTCTTTTTGTGTTGGGAGCTAAGTTTTATCAAGACACCCCTGATATATGCTTTGTGTGCGTTCCACACCACACCCGGGTCAGACACAGAGCCTACGTTATTGTCAAAGTATTCCGTCAGTTGGTCCTTAAGCTCTGGAGCATAAGAAGGATGTTGCAGAATGTAATTGTTTGCCCTCCATATATAGGACTGCTTTGGTTTTGGAAGATCTGCTAATGAAATCGTAATAGGGGCATGGTCCGACCAGGATGTGGTGTGGATTTCTGCTGCACAAATGTCCTGGAGCAACCATTTGTCTGTCAAAAATAGGTCAATTCGCGAATAGGTTCCATGGAAGGGAGAGAAACAAGTGTAATCTCTCTCTGTTCCATGCGAGCATCTCCATACTTCAAATAAATCATGTTTGCTCATGAATGTCTTCAGAGGGGATTCCCTTCGTTTTTCTCAGATCTGGAGTCCAAATGGACTTCCGGGACAAGATTAAAGTCGCCACAGAGAAGTAGTCGACCTTGTTTTAGGGGGTGCACAATTGTCATAAATTTACGAAAAAATCTCATCTGATTGACATTCGGGGCGTATATGTTAACCAGAGTATATGCAATATTGTTAATGGTACATACAAGAATAATGTAGCGACCCTCTGGATCTAAAACAGACTGTTTTAAATGGAATGAGATTGAGTCTTTGATCGCAATCAGAACACCTCTCTTTTTAGAGGTGAAAGGAGCAGAAAAAAGTAAAGTGCCTGTTTCTGCAGATGGGAGCCGCTGTAGAAATAAAGTGTGTCTCCTGTACGCACAGGATATGGCACTTTAGGTCCATGGCCGTTTTCCATAGCGAATGTCTCTTAGCTGGGTGATTGAGCTCATTCGCATTGATGTATAGTATTTTGAGTGGCATTGTCAGTGAAGTGAGTCCGGTGGAGGGGCTCAGTCACTTACGGTTAGATGGAGGGCGATGGTGTTCCGCGGCACAGGACTCAGCTTTCACTGGAATAAGATGGTACAGACGAATCCGGGAAAGACAACAGGATAAATGTCACTTGCAATGGTATATCTGTAAAAAGGTAGAATTAGTCTTAGGAACTGAAATGAACTACAAATGAATCGGAAAGTGCAAAAAAAACAGAACTAGGTGGGATATCCACCAAAAAGATAGAGGGTGAGTAATACCCAACTAAGCCACTGTGAGGGGGACAGAGTGAAGTCAGAACTATAACAACAGCAAAAAAGAAAAAAATAACAGTAGAAATGGAAGGCTAATAGCCGAGGGGGTCATTTCCTGCATAAATGAAGATGTGAGGCCCAGTGCTTGTTAAAGCTGGACAAGAGTTCAGGTGATCTTCATGTCTTGGTTGCGCCGTGACGGACAGGGACCCTGTTGTGCCAATGATGCATCTGAAGGTTGTGGCGGATCAGGGATAATCCCCAAAGAATGAAGCAGCTAAAGCCCCTTGTCCAGGGTGTGGATCACGTGTGTTGCACCATTCCTGGTGATGAATAGAGACGCTGGATAGCGCCATTTGAATTGGATTTTGTGGTTATGTAACCCTTTAGTGAACAGGCTAAGTTGTCTCCTTAGTTGCAGGGTGTATTTAGATAGGTCAGGGAACAATGAAACTCCCTCATACGGCCCGGATAGCGATGGGTTGTTCCTGGCAGTCATGAGGAGACGTTCCTTTATGTGGAAGAAATGGACCCTCATCAGGACGTCTCTTGGGACAGATGCAGCAAAGTGTGAGGGCTTGGCGATCCTCTGTATACGATCAACAATCAAGTCTCTAGGTGATGCATCTGGGAGAATTGCATGCATTAACTCCTTAGCATACCTGGGGAGGTCAATTGGCATAATAGATTCAGGGATTCCTCTCAGCTTTACGTTGTTTCTCCTGGACCTATCTTCCAAATCTTCTAGCTTGCCTCTTATCCAGGATTGCTCATCTTTCATGTCATGGAAGGAATCAATAAGGTCATTCACAGTTGAGGTACATTCCTCCATGCTATTTTCCAGATGGGTCACTCTATCATCAATAACATGGATATCAGCAGTCAGTTTGGTGAACAAGGAGGACAGGTCTGTCATCAGTGATCCCTGCAATGATAGCAGCATGTCTTTCAAGGTTGTGTCTATCACAGGCAATCCTGTAGTGGGGAAGGACGCCATAGAAGACTGCAGGGCCTGGTTAGACTGCAGTGGGCTGAAGGCCTGGGCCTCAATTAGTGCTGGAGGTGCCTGCAGAGGATCCAGCCGCATGCGGGCTTTCGCTGGGCTGCCTGTGACAGGATTATCTCCCGGTCTGGCCGTAGGGGATAGCGGAGGGCTTTGAGGGGAGGTTTCCTCCGGATTCTCATCAGGGATATCCGTGTCGGCGCCATGTTGGCTCTCACTGACCTTATGCTGTGGCTTGGAGAAGAAGGCTGTCAGCTTTTGAGGCAGCGGATCAGTCATCCTCTTCCGTGACATGGTTCTCCGGGGTGTCTGGGCTCTGAGGATGTAGGATGGCTCCAGATTTTGCTGCGGATTGGTCCTGCGTCGCTTCTTTTTCCCCCTCAGGCTGACAAGCACTTAATCTAAGCAGCCATCTCCGGCGCTGGCAGACCACGCCCCTCCTGCTGAAATTTTATTGAATCAATTTTTCCTTCTAGTCGTGAAATGTTCCCTGTGCCACTGGCTGCAATACAACCCCAAAGCATGATTGATCCTCCCCCATGCTTAACAGTTGGACAGAGGTTCTTTTCATTAAATTCTGTGCCCTTTCTTCTCCAAACGTACCTTTGCTCATTCCGGCCAAAAAGTTCTATTTTAACCTCATTGGTCCACAGAAGTGGTTTCCAAAATGCATCAGGCTTGTCTATATGTTCATTTGCAAAGTTCAAACGCTGATTTTTGTGGTGAGGATGTAGAAGAGGTTTTCTTCTGATGACTCTTCCATGCAGTGGCGTCTCCAGCTTTCATATTTAGGGGGGGCACATGGGGGGACAGGGACAAAAGTAGGGGGGCCAACTATAAAATGCAATTATATATATATATATATATCCTGGGGCCCATTAAAAGTGATCAAAATGTAAAAAAATAAAAAAACACAATTTAATATTATAAAAAAAATAAAAAAAATAAGAAAACAAAAAAAAAATGTTTTAAAGGGTGAACCTCCTTAATCGCGCGATTAATCGTGAGTTAACTATGACATTAATGCGATTAATCGCGATTAGAAATTTTAATCGCTTGACAGCACTAATATATATATATATATATAATTATATTATAATTTTTATTTTTTATTGTGGTTTTCTCAATCACAGTGAAATCCCTTCCTTCTGAGATTGGTAGTGGCTACCAAGCAAGTCATATTCCTCCATATGGTGGGCAGGGCTAGCAGGACTGTGATTGGCTTTGGCATTGGCCAATCGCAGTCCTCCTCCTCCTGGAGACCAGGACCGCCCACCTAACAGAACTGCACCAAAAGTCTTCCCCATCACAAGAGCTGACGATCACAGCTACAACAAAGTTAGATAACCAATCAATGTTTCCCATCGTTTACAATGTGTGGGGGCACAGCGCCTTCCCCCCTGTGCAGGTGCGACATGGGGAATTGTGAGATTGTAATGCATTAGGGTCTCACTGACACTTCCCTGCACTTCTCTGCTGTTGGGGAGGTAGTTGGTGCCAGCAAAAGAGGCTTCACCTGCTGCTTGCGGTGCCAGGGGTTGCCTACCCCTGGTGTACAGCTTGTATAACATTGTAACTAGTTATCAACACAGCCATTAAAGCGGTTCTCCACCCTAAAGTGGAGTCCCGCTGATCGGAACCCTCCCCCCTCCGGTGTCACATTTGACACCTTTCAGGGGGAGGGGGGTGCAGACACCTGTCTAAAGACAGGTATTTGCACCCACTTCCGGCCACACGCTACGGGCGAAAGACGGGTTTTTCTGACTTCCCGTCTGTCGCCCGTTGTGTGCTAGGAACACTCGGCTCCCAGCACACAGCGTGTGAGCCAATCGGCGGGCGCAGCGCGACTCGCGCATGCGCCGTAGGGAACCGGGCAGTGAAGCCGCAGCGCTTCACTTCCTGGTTCCCTCAGCGTGGATGGAGGGGGGAGCAGCAGAGAGACGAGCGATCGCTCGTGCTCTGCTGCGATCAGCGCTGGACTCCAGGACAGGTAAGTGTCCTAATATTAAAAGTCAGCAGCTGCAGTATTTGTAGCTGCTGGCTTTGTGCCCCGTGGCACATCCGCTTTAAAGAGGAACTGCAGTCTGCTCACATAATTTGTAATAAAAACATCTTTGCCATTCTAAAGCTTCCCTCCAAGCACTTTTCATATTATTTTACATATACTGCGATTCTGTACTACTACCAAATATGCTGCAGTAATCTCCCACCACTGATGTACACACGATCTTTTTTCGTTTTTCGGCATGAAAAAAAAACGAAGTTTTTAAAAACGTCATTTAAAATGTGGGCTTCACATCGTTTTTCAGCTTCTGAAAAACGACAAAAAAAAAATTCGAACATGCTGCATTTTTTCACGTCGTTTTTTAAAATGTAGTTTTTCGGGTTGTAAAAAATGATCGTGTGTGGGCAAAAACGACGTTTTAAACCCGCGCATGCCCAGAAGCAAGTTATGAGACGGGAGCGCTCGTTCAGGTAAAACTACAGTTCATAATGTAGTAAGCACATTCATCACGCTGTAACAGACAAAAAAGCGCGACTTGTCTTTTACTAACAAGGAATCCGCTAAAAGCAGCCCAAAGGCAAATAGAACTTCCCATTTAGAGTACCGTTGTACGTGTTGTACGTCACCGCGCTTTGTTCATCATTTTTCAAAAACGATGGTGTGTGGGCAACATCGTTTTTAATGATGAAGTTGGAAAAACATGGGCCCATATTCTCTCTAAAAATCCGCGGGCTGCGCTTAAGGCACTTACACTCCGCTGTCCCAACTTACAGGAGCAAGTGTTGTATTCCCCAAACACTTGCTCCATAAGTTGGGACGGCGGAGTGTAAATGCCCCGGCGTAGCCTGGCGGATCTCCAAGGGGGCGGCTTGTATTCAAATTAAGCGCGCGCCCGATTCTAATGAACTGCGCATGCGCCGGGCTTCAAAAAGTGTGCGTCATTGACGTAAAGTCGTATTCAAGAACGACTTACGGAAACAACGTACCCGACGAAAAAACACGACGCGGACCCGACGCCATCCGTAACATGGCCTACGTGGGACTTGCGGAAATTTACTCCTCATATAGCAGGACTAAATTTCCGCTTACGCAAACGACGTTAGCGACGGTTACGCGACGCAAACTCGTTCGGGAATCGGCGTAGAAGGATCATTTGCATACGCAAATGAGTCCTTCACGTAAATGCCATCTAGCGGCGGCCGGCGTCATTACATTTAAGATCCGCCAGTGTAAGTGACTTACAGATGGCGGATCTTAAGTGTATCTATGCGAAAATGATTCTAAGAATCAGTCGCATAGATACACGGGCCAAAAAAGGGAGATACGATGGAGTATCCTGAGACCACTGGCAACAAAAATGAGTACACCCCTAAGTAAAAATGTCCAAATTGGGCTCAAAGTGTCAATATTTTGTGTGACCACCATTATTTTCCAGCACTGCCTTAACCCTCTTGGGTATAGAGTTCACCAAAGCTTCACAGGTTGCCACTGGAGTCTTCTTTCACTCCTCCATGATGACATCACAGGGCTGGTGGATGTTAGAGACCTTGCACTCCTCCACCTTCCATTTGAGGATGCCCCACAGATGCTCAATAGGGTTTAGGTTTGGAGATATGCTTGGCCAGTCCATCACATTTACCCTCGGCTTCTTTAGCAAGGCAGTAGTGGTCTTTGATGTGTGTTTGGGGTCGTTATCATGTTGGAATACTCCGTAGATAGGGGATCATGCTCTGCTTCAGTATGTCACAGTACATGTTGGCATTCATGGTTCCCTCAATGAACTGTAGCTCCCCAGTGCCGGCAGCACTTATGCAGCCCCAGACCATGACAATCCCACCACCATGCTTGACTATAGGCAAGACAAATTTGTATTTGTACTGCTCACCTGGTTGCTGCAGCACACGCTTGACACCATCTGAACCAAATAAGTTTATCTTGGTCTCAGACCACAGGACATGGTTCCAGTAATCCTTTGCAGGCTTTCTTGTGCATCATCTTTAGAAGAGGCTTCCTTCTGTGAAGACAGCCATGCAGACCAATTTGATGTAGTGTGTGGCGTATGGTCTGAGCACTGACAGGCTGACCCCCCCCCCCCCCCTTCAACCTCTGCAGCAATTCTGGCAGCACTCATACGTCTATTTCCCAAAGACAACCTCTGGATATGACGCTCAGCACATGCACTCAACTTCTTTTGTGAACCATGGCGAGGCCTGTTCTGAGTGGGACCTGTTCTGTTAAACCGCTTCATGGTCTTCTTGGCCACCGTACAACAGCTCAGTTTTTAGGGTCTTGGCAATCTCCTTATAGCCAGGCCATCGTTATGTTGAGCAACAATTCTTTTTTTTTTTTCAGATCCACAGAGAGTTTTTTGCCATGAGGTGCCATGTTGAACTTCTAGTCACCAGTATTAGAGAGTGAGAGCGATGACAAATTCATTTAACACACCTTAGGCCTCGTACAGACGGGCAAACATGTACGATGAAAACGGTCCGCCGGACCGTTTTCAGCGTACATGCCCGCCCGGAGATTTCTGTATGATGGCTGTACACACCATCATACAGAAATCCGCGCGTACACGATACACGATACGCGGCAACGAGGCCATGCAAGGGATGGTGTACGTCAAGTCTGTACAGATGACCGAACATGTCCAACGGGCAGGATTCCAGCGGGCATGTTTCTAAGCAAGTTTAGAAACATTTGCCCACTCGAAAACGGTCTGGCGGGCAAATGTACGCTAGAATCCTGTCCGCTCGGCTGTACAGACGACCGAACATGTCTGCTGAAACTGGTCCGCGGACCAGTTTCAGCAAACATGTTCGGTCGTGTGTACGGGGCCTTAGAGGTGTACTAATTTTTTTTGCCAGCGGTTTAAACATTAAAGTGGAGTTTCCATCCCAAAATTTTTTTTTCATTATTGTGCTCATTAGACCTAAAAAAGAAAAAAAAATGTTCTACTCATCTGGAAATGCCTGTTGCTATGCAGTCCCACGAATTCTGCCTTTGGAATCATCTAGGATGCTGACATTATCTCCCTCTAATGCTCCTGGGAAATGTGTGTCATCATTTCCCAGGAGCAGTGCGCTACCCAATTATCACTCCCCATCCAAGACTTCCAGGAAGTAAGTGCTTGTGAGCTTCACAATGCCCACAAGCAAAATGACAACGGTGTGGACATAGTTTTATAAACACTGGGCTAGATTCAGGTAGGGCGATGTAACTTTGTGCGGGCGTAGCGTATGTTATTTGCGCTACGCTGCCGCAATTTAGAGAGGCAAGTGCAGTATTCACAAAGCACTTGCTCCGTAAGTTGCGGCGGCGTAGCGTAAATCTGCCGGCGTAAGAGCGCCAAATTTTAATGGCCAAGAGGTGGGCGTGTTTTATGTAAATAAAACATGACCCCACGTAAATGACGTTTCTAACGAACGGCGCAAATAGTCAATGCTTTCGACGTGAACGTAATTTACCTAAAGCCCTATTCGCGAACGACTTACGCAAACGACGTAAACGACGCAAAATTCGACGCTGTCCTGACGTCCATACTTAACATTGGTTACTCCTCATATAGCAGGAGTAACCTTACGCCGGAAAAAGCCTTACGTAAAAAAATCCGCCGGGCGCACGTACGTTTCTGAATCGGCGTATCCAGCTCATTTGCATATTCTACGCTGAAATCGACGGAAGCGCCACCTAGCGGCCAGCGTAAATATGCACCCTAAGATACGACGGCGTAGGAGACTTACGCCGCTCGTATCTTAGCCTAATTTAAGCGTATCTGGTTTCCAGAATACGCTTAAATTTACGACGGCGTAGATTCAGATTTACGACGGCGTATCTACTCATATGCCGGCGTAACTGTCTCTGAATCTAGCCCTATCTTTTTTGAATAACTATGCGGAGCGGCGGCGGATTGTAAAATAGTAAGTGACCGGATTTATATTATAAAAACGCATGATGAAAGGACATACATTTAAAAAATGCTAATTGTGGTTGGAACTCCGCTTTAAAGGCTGTGTATTGAATTATTTTGAGAGGACAGCAAATTTATACTGTTATACAAGCTGTACACTCACTACTTTACATTGTAGCAAATGCCATTTCTTCAGTGTTGTCACATGAAAAGATATACCGTATTTATCGGCGTATACCGCGCACTATTTTGCCCTGAAAATCAGGGCAAAATCGTGGGTGCGCGATATGCGCCGATACCCGCTTTCCCGCGCCGAGTTTGAATACTGCACCGACATATACCGAGCGCAGTACACTCGTGTATAGTCGGGCAGTCTCGGCTACACTCGCGCTCACGTCCTGTACGTCAGCGCGAGCATTGCCGACTATACGCGAGTGTACTGCGCTCGTTATATGCCGGCGCAGTATTCAAACTCGGTGCGGGAAAGTGGGAAACGAGTGAGGAGGACGCCGCAGAAGGACGCCGGACCCGACGAAGAGGACACCCAAAGCCGCAGACGGACGCCGGACCCGACGAGGCCGCCGATGGACGCAGCGCAAGACACCAAACTGTAAGTACAAAAATCTTTTTTTCACAGGAATTTCTGGGCAAATTTAGGGGTGTGCGCTATACGCAGGAGCGCGCTTTACCCCAATAAATACGGTAATAAAATATTTACAAAAATGGCAGGGGTGTACTCACTTTTGTGAGATACTGTATAAACCTCTGCGCTTTGTGAAAAAAGTCTTGTAAGTATGTACAGTATATCTAAGTCAATAGAAAACCTACAATGTTCCCGAATACAAGCACTTCCTAAAAAAATCTAAAATTTATGTAGATAGATGTCTGATAGTGATAAAAAAAAATGCAAATCAATATTGCAATAAACAAAGAAAAAACGTTGCGCTCTCAAAATAGTGATATATAATGTAGGCTGCATTTATTGCACACATTATTTAGTAATATTTACCGGATGGCATGATTACCATATATGGAATTATGTATTTGAGCACTTGATTATGTAATTAGATTTTTTTTCACATACATGCATTGTATTTAATTATTTATTTAACCCCAGCGATGATATACGTTGGCACTATGGCACGGCTGGGCAAATGGGCGTACAGGTACATCCCCTTTAAGATGCGGCATTGTGGGCTTGCGCGCCCGCCACAAGATCGGTAAGTGAGTGAGAAACTTATTTAGGGCAACACATGCGAACTGAATCGCCTCTGGTGAGTCCGACCACGGGTCCCCGCGTACTCGATGTCCGCGTGGATACCTCGTGATCATCTCACGGGGAGGAAGAACAGGGAAATGCTAATGTAAACAAGCATTTCCCCATTCTTACTAGTGACAGGACACTGATCACAGCTCCCTGATCAGTGTCGTGTCACACGTAGTCACGCCCCACAGTTAGAACACATCCCTAGGACACACTTAACCCCTTCAGCGCCCCATACTGGTTAACCCCTTCACTGCCAGTGTCATTTTTACAGTAATCAATGGTCCCAAAATGTTGTCAAAAAGTGTCCGATGTGTCTGCCATAATGTCACAGTCACAATAAAAATTGCTAATAGCCGCAATTACTAGTAAAAAATAAAAATTTGCCATAAAACTACCGGTAACCCCTATTTTGTTGACAGTATAACTTTTGCGCAAACCAATTAATAAACGTTTATTGCGATTTTTTTTTTACCAAAAATATGTAGAACAATACGTATCAGCCTAAACTGAGGGGGGGGGGGGAATATTTTTTTGGGGGATATGTATTATAGCAAAAAATAAAAAATATATATGGGCCAGATTCTCGTACTTTTCCCGCGGCCATAGCGTAAGCCATTTGCACTACGCCGCCCCAACTTACTGGAGCAAGTGCCATATTCCTCAAGCACTTGCTCCGTAGTTTGCGCCCGGCGTATCCCCGCGTATTTCAAAGGGGGCGGCTTATATTTAAATTAAGCGCGCCACCGTTTCGATCGAACTGCGCATGCGCCGGGCTAAAAATAGCCCAGTGCGCATGCTCCAGTTCTCGGCGGAAAACGTCAATGACGCCGACGTGTGTCGTATTCAAGAACGACTTACGAAAACGACGTACCCGACGGGAAAAGACGACGCGGACCCGACGCCATACTTAACATGGCATACGTGGGACTGGCGTAAGGTTACCCCTCATATAGCAGGGGTAACCTTACGCAAACGACGTAAGCGACAGTTACGCGACGCAATTTCATTCGGGAATCGGCGTATCAGGCTCATTTGCATAAACAAATGAGACCTGAACGTAAACGCCACCTAGTGGCCGGCGGCGAATTACATTGAAGATCCGACAGTGTAAGTGACTTACACCTGTCGGATCTACAGCGTATCTATGCGAAAATGATTCTAGGAATCACTCGCATAGATACGCGGGTCAAAAAAGAGAGATACGACGGAGTTTCCTGAGATACTCCGTCGTAACTCTTCTGAGAATATGGCCCTATATTTTTTTTCAAAATTGTCACTCTATTTTTGTTCATAGCGCAAAAAAAAAAACCCGCAAAGGTGATCGAATACCACCTCTATTTGTGGGGAAAAAAAGGACATCAATTTTGTTTGGGAGCTACGTCGCACGACCGTGCATTTGTCAGTTAAAGCGACGCCATGCCAAATCGCAAAAAGTGCTCTGGTCTTTGGCCAGCCAAATGGTCCAGGGCTTAAGTAGTTAATGAGATAAGTGTGGCACATTTTTTATATATAGTTTTGTGTCCTAAACCAAACTGTCAAACCATCAAATGACTGGTGTCATACTGGATCACACGTGGCAGTTGAAGATCAAACAGGTGCCAAGATGAAGCTTTCTTGGCTGAAAATGATAGGAAGGTTTAGTTGTTGTAAAGGGTGAAGATTTTTTACCTTCATGCATTCTATGCATAAAGGTGAAAACCCTTCAGTGTGCAGCTTCCTAATACTTAGCTGAGCCCAATCGCGATCCAGAGATGTGCATTAAAGCAGCTGCTTTCCCCAGTCTCTGCCTCCTCATTGACTGTGACACAGCAGCAGGTACCAATGGCTCAATCAAAGCCAGTGAGAAGGGAGCCACGCTTTGTGTGTCCCATACACACAGATGTGGCTCGGGAGCGAGGGGGGGGCAAGGAGCGCCGGCGGGAACCTGAGAAGAGGAGGATTGGGGGTGCTTTGAGCAAAGCCTTTACACAGAGCAGGTAGGTATGGTGTGTTTATTATTTTAAAGAAGAAATAATGAACCTTTATAACCGCTTTATCATCAGTTATACTTTAAAGCTTGTATTGTTCATTTTTCTTTACCCCAATACAGTGGCATAACTAGAACCTGCAAGAAACCATGAAGGGCCCTTGACCCCCAGCCGGGGGCCCTTCCTTCCAAGCCTGGTGGCGGAACGCCAGGGCTGCCTCAGTCAAAAGTGCAATCTTTGTGATTATGGTAGTTCCGCCACTGGTGTCAGTAGTTTTTATTTTGTTACCATTTTTTTATTTAATTTTTACCATTTTTTTTAGGAGCCTTGTTGGGGGGCTTTGGTGAAATATCAGGGGTTTAAAACAGATCTCTAATGTTCCACCTTTGAGACAGAGAAAGGAAATTGAGAACACAACAATCTCCTTTTCTGCAGCCTAAACGACACTGAATAAATGAATAGGAATAGTTCTGTACACAGCTTCCCCTCAATTCACAAACCGAAACATAGTAAACACAATTTACTATGTTTCAGTTAAAGTGGAGGTTCACCCGGAAATTGCTATTTTTAACCTTAGATTGGTGCTCATTTAGTCTAGGGGAATCGGCTAGTTTATTTAAAATCGAAGCTGTACTTACCTTTTTACAGAGCGATCTTCTCCGCCGCTTCCGGGAATGGGCTGCGGCACTGGGCGTTCCTATTTTGATTGACAGTCTTCCGAAAAGCTTCCGACGTTCGCATGCATCGCGTCGCGATTTTCCGAAAGTAGCCGAACGTCGGTGCGCAGGCGCAGTATAGAGCCGCACCGACGTTTGGCTTCTTTCGGCTACTCGTGACGCGATGGATGCGACCGTCGGAAGCCTTTCGGAAGCCTGTCGGAAGCCTGTCAATCAAGAAGGAACGCCCAGTCCCGAAGACCCATACCCGGAAGCGGCGGAGAAGATCGCTCTCTACAACGGTAAGTACTGCTTGGATTTTAAAACAACTAGCCGATTCCCCTAGACAAAATGAACATCAATCTAAGGGTAAAAAAAAATGTATGGGTGAACTCCTGCTTTAAGCATGGACAGAGTCAGTGATTGGTACGGATCACTGACTCTCTATTTAGAAAAGGAAGGGGCTGGCAAATTATATGTTGGGGGCGAGGAGTCTACACTAATTGGTCCACATTTATCCTGCAGCAGAAGGTCCACTGGTTCATCACTTCAGTCTCTGGCATCCATTCCACAGGAGTCATCTAGACCATATTGCTAACCTGGGAGACCCTGCCGCATTGATTTAGGTCTTTTGAGGCCACAAGCACATCAGACCCACTGTTGTATAACAGATGAGTCCACATCACATGGTAAGAGTACCTCAGCTTTCCTTTGTGTGAAGTAACCTTGATTCCTTCAGGCAATCGGCCATTCAACATCCAGTGTTGTCATTTGGAATTTTTTCCACGTTGTGTGTTTACTCTATATGGACTTCCATATTACTGTATTTAGTTGTGGTTTTCACCACTCGGCACATATTGATTGTTTGTCACTTTATCAGTCACATCATGTTTGATTGTTTTATTCAGCGCTGCACTATTTATTTCCTATTCAAATTATACATTTACTGGCTCCTTCCCTGCTCTCCACCCTGACAGATCCCCTGCAGAAACCAACAGGAGAGGAGAGGTGAGAACTCAGCAGAGCTGCTGGGGACGAGGGGGAGGGCAGGAGAGAGCACAGGGGACTAGAGAGAACACTGATAGCAGCAGAAGCAAACTGGATAGGAGGAGCGGCTGCATATAGAGGAACAAATCTGTCCAGCCGCTGAATACCTGCTTCTCCTCCTCTCCCTTCCTTAGGTATTCAATGTACAGATTGGTTCCTCTATATGCAGCCATACCCCCAGCTCCTTCTGTCCAGGTGTACAGGGGCTGAGTTGCATTTGCTACCCCTGTAGCTATGTGACTGCACCAATATGTAAGAGTTTATTAAAGTGGAACTTTAGTCCGAAAAGTAAGTCCAGGCCCCATAGGGCATGAGGAGGAGTGATGGGAGGGAGAGAAGAAGGGAAGGGTGACATGGACCCCCGATTGACCTCCCAGGGAATGTCCAGCCATCCCACCCCACCGAGCCAGGGGCGACATACTTACCGATCCTGCGAAAAGCTGTTGCTGGAAGCATCCCACCACAGATCCACCACCCGAGCAGTACGGAGGTAGCTGTTGGCCCGGCACACAGTGACTGAGACAGCAGTTAGCCCGGTCATATGTGTGCACCGGAGCGTGATGCTCACCGGACACCCCTGGAGCAAATGGGGCATGTCGTGGCTGACCCAGTGCGTAGCTAGAGGCCTACACTCGCTCGCTGGCCAAAACTGGGGTGACTACAAGGATCTGACGTCCAGCCTGTCGCCCAGTCGGCAGTTGATAGCAGATATTAGATTCGTATGCAGAAAAAAAGCTTAAGAAAAGCATAAAAGTCCTATCAGACCAGGGGCCCATAGGGAGCCAGGTCCACTCCTATGCTAGGCAAAAAAAACTGAGGCTGCTGATCAGTGTCGTGTCACACGTAGTCACGCCCCACAGTTAGAACACATCCCTAGGACACACTTAACCCCTTCAGCGCCCCATACTGGTTAACCCCTTCACTGCCAGTGTCATTTTTACAGTAATCAATGGTCCCAAAATGTCGTCAAAAAATGTCCGATGTGTCTGCCATAATGTCGCAGTCATATGGCAGTGCCTTGCCTTGCAACCCCGGACTTTTTCTTTGGAGGCCACAAAGGTGGGATTCGTGATCTCCCTAATTCAAGATGAACCTCAGACTTGGGCCCATCGGCTATTGGAAGAGAATGGTGTCCAAAACGCAGACCCTGCTAGCCTTCTTTGAAGCCATGGCCCAGCTTTATGATGATCCCCAACGAGCTACCACCGCTGAGTCTGCTCTGCTCGCGCTCCAGCAAGGTCGCAGAGCGGCCGAGGACTATGTCACGGACTTTAGACGCTGGAGCGCAGACACCCATTGGAACGACGCAGCTTTGTGGCATTAGTTCCGCCTGGGCCTCTCCAAGGGTCTTAAAGCGGTTCTCCACCCTAAAGTGGAGTCCCGCTGATCGGAACCCTCCCCCCCTCCGGTGTCACATTTGACACCTTTCAGGGGGGAGGGGGGTGCAGATACCTGTCTAAAGACAGGTATTTGCACCCACTTCCGGCCCGGCATTCACGGGCAAAAGACAGGCATTCCGTCATATCCCGTCGCCCCCCCCGTTGTGTTCTGGGAACACTCGGCTCCCAGCACACAGCGGGAGCCAATCGGCGGGCGCGGCGCGACTCGCGCGTGCGCCGTAGGGAACCGGGCAGTGAAGCCGCAGCGCTTCACTTCCTGGTTCCCTCAGCGTGGATGGCGGGGGGAGCAGCAGAGTGACGAGCGATCGCTCGTCATCTGCTGCGATCGGTGCTGGACTCCAGGACAGGTAAGTGTCCTAATATTAAAAGTCAGCAGCTGCAGTATTTGTAGCTGCTGGCTTTTAATATATTTTTCCCATGGCACATCCGCTTTAAGGATTGATGGCAGGCTGAGGGAACGCCGGGCTGAGCGTTCCTCACAGCAAAGTTGCCCAGTTTGGATGACCACAAGAGCTCCAATGCCCGCTTCCCGCTACCTGCCTCCTACCTGCTTAAATCCTCCCAGCACTACTCCAGATACCTCTGAACTCATGCAACTCGGTCTTATGCGACCAACACTACCACACTTGTGAGACTGTCAACACGGGCAGAGGACATACCCAGCCTATACAATTCCAGCGATTTTCAAATCGGTGAAGCGTGCCTTATAGTACATTAACCACTTCCCGACAATGTACGGCCGCAGGGTGGCTCTGAATCTCTGGGACGCCGTCTTTTTACGGCCGCCCCTTTCCTCGTTTCCCGCGCACGCTTCCGAGCGCGCATCAGGGAACTTCTGTGCTGGACACAGCCAATCACAGATCGCGGTAAATAGCCAATCACTGCGTCTATTTACAGCGCGATCGTCGTGGCCAATGAGAGATGATCTGTGCCACCTCATCAGTGCCCACATCTGTGCCGCCTCATCGTTGCACATCAGTAACCATCTCATCAGTACCCATCTCAGTGCCATCTGTGCCGCCTCAATGCACATCTGTGCCACCTCATTAGTGCCACCTGTGCCGCCTCATCAGTGCACATCTGATCAATCAGTACACATCTGTGCTGCCTCATCAGTGTACATCTGTTCCACCACCTCAGTACCCATCTCTGCTACCTCAGTACCCATCTCTGCCACCTCAGTACCCATCTCTGCCACCTCAGTACCCATCTCTGCCCATCTGTGCTGCCTCAGTGCACATCTGTGAAGTCGCATCACCACCGCCAGCAACCATGTCAAAACAACGCTTTTCCGCCGAGGAGGCATATCAAATTCTTTCCACGCCTGATGAGAGCAACGGGGAGCTCTCTTTTTCGGATTCCCATTCGGATTCTGATTCGGACGTAGACTATGAGCCAGTCCACAGTAGTGGAACATTGACAGGCTCAGAGGGGGAAGATAATCAGCCTGCCAAACGAAGGCGCTCTGGTGAGGAGGCAGTGGCATCCACCAGCACCACAGTGCCATCCACCAGCACTGACGTGCCATCCACCAGCACCGACGTGCCATCCACCAGCACCGACATGCCATTCACCAGCACTGCAGTACCTCGGCAACAAAGGCCAAGGACCCATGCCAGCCTTCCCTATGCCCTTCAGAACCCCTTGTGGCTTCCTCCAAATTCAGGAGAAGCCAACATTCATCCTTTCACTGCCCAGCCAGGAGTCCAGGTGGACACGGACAATTTTTCCCTAATTATTTATTTTTATTTTTTTTTTTATTTTTTTCATTCAAATTTAAGTTTATTTTCAATAAAATAAATACATACATTTGTATTAAAATAGCAGGATATAAGTCAATGGCTTACAGAAATATAATAATTTAAATACATTTCAATTCATATCAATCATTTCTGTCTTACAAACTGCCATTTATATCTAACTATCCCATATGCTTATCACCATATGGTGAAAGTAAGGCAGTTCACACAAGCAAAAAGGATATAGTATTTCAAAGTAATAATTTATATTTGAAAGAGAAAAAGAATAGTTCTATATATCAAGGAATTGCTAGGTCCATTGTTACCACACAATTAGTTATATAAAGGAAAAAACTAAATGAGTGTACCAGACCAAATTACATAGAACAATTAAAGGATAAGATTACCGGAGTACATCAACCTCTCCGACACCCCTAACGGGAACTTTCTGTGTCCCAGAGGCTGAGCAAAACCTCCAATCCACCCTCCCTCCAATAACTAATACTGGAACCCACCGGTATCCGAAAATATATTTTCAGAATCCCCATCAAACCTAATACCTCCAAAGGTTTGGTAAAATCCTTTAATTACTTTAACATAAACTAAGTTTTTCCAAATAAAACAAACTGAGGATGAAAAATATTAAGGATTCTATCCCCAGATAAAAAAAAAAACAATGACACAAAACCAATGAAGAATCAAAGAAAAAAAGAAAGAAAGACGAAAGACAAAAGAGGAAGTGAAAAAAGAAAGATGGAGGAAAGTCAGGAGAAATAGAAGAGTAGCCTGCCTGCCATCAACCAACATCGTCCTAAAGACTCTGATGTCTTCAAAACCGTCATGGAGTATAAGTTATCCCCATGTATTTCAACCAAGGTTCCCAGATTTCATAGAAAAGAGTAGACTTATCTAACATGGAGCACACCCTTTTCTCTTGTTCCATAATCCATGTGACCTTTCTTTTCATGTATAAGATGGAAACATTTGTTTTTTTCCATGCAGCTGCGATAGTGATCCTGGCACCTGTCATAATATATAGGATGAGTCGTCTGGTAACCTTGGAAACCTGAGGCAACATTCCATTAAAGGGTCACTAAAGGAATTTTTTTTTTTAGCTAAATAGCTTCCTTTACCTTACTGCAGTCCTGGTTTCATGTGCTCATTGTTCGTTTTTGCTTTCATGTTGCTGTAAATCCTCTCTGTTCTGGACACTTCCTGGTTGCCTGTTTCCTGATAACCACAGTACTGGGAGATTTCTCACGGTGGTCACTAATCAAGGAGCTGTGTGTAAAACGAAACTGGATTGGTGCTGAGGAGTTTTAGACAAAGTATCACTGCTCTCTATTGGCTGACTGCCCTCTAGTGGCTCTTTGTACATCAGAGAACCAGCAAACAACAGCAAAAACGAAACTACACTGCAGGCACATTATATGATTGTTTTTTTATCTATTTTTAATCATTTTTAAAAGGAATCAGTTAACTATTATGTCTCTATGTCCTGTAAACAGTCATTTCAGCTAAAAAAAAAAATTCCTTTAGTGACCCTTTAAGTAAAGCAATTGTAGGAGACTGATGCAAGTTACAGCCCGTGACTCGTCTGACAATATTAAACACCTTATTCCAGTATCCCCGTATCTTGGGACATTCCCACCAAATATGTATCATAGACCCCAATCCTTGGCAATCCCTAAAACATAAGGGTGAAGTCGAAGGATACATGGAGACCAGCTTAAGAGGGACTAAATACCATCTAGTATAATTTTTAACGTTAGCTTCTATAAGAGAGATATTCATAAAACCTTTAATAGATCTGGCATAATTTTTGTACCAGTCTGTTAAATCCCATTCGTCATTAAGTTCCCTTTCCCAAGCCAGCATATGAGGTAATTTGGTGTTATTAATAGCAAGCGATTTATAAATGACTGAAATATTCCCTTTCCTGGTCAAATCCCGATCACATTTACTTTCATAAGGTGTCAAAATACCGGAGATTGAGTCACTATTCCATAGACTTTGGGCATGGTCGTGCAACTGAGAAAATCTTGGTCTTTCTGACATAGGAAGACCAAGTTGGTCAATGAAATGCTGTTCAGGAAGGGGACCTGAACGTGAAAAGAAGCGTCCTATACGATACAACCCCTTATCATGCCACCATTTGAAGGAATCCTTATCAATTTTAGAAATAAAGGATGGGTCTTGAAATATACTTGATAAAGGCCGACCTTTAGAGATTAGAGAGGGATTGTTTTTAATTGAATCCCATATGACTAAAGCCTGAGATAGAGTTGGTGATAGTATAGAAGGCCTATGTTTGGTAGAACTCCACATTAAATCCTCTATCGTTAGAATTGGGGTTGCCTGTTCTTCAATGTCTATCCAATCAGGACGGTCATGTTTGAGATAAATTTCTGACAATTGCGCTAATCTCGCAGATTGATAGTACCATATTAAATTTGGCACCCCCAGACCACCTTGTTCAGGTAAATTATAGAGAGTACGAGATGGAAGGCGTGGACCCTTTTTGTTCCAAATAAATTTGGTAATCTTGCCTTGAAAGGATTTTAATTGACTTTTTATTATCGGTATGGGTAATGATCGAAAAAGATACAAAAGTCTGGGGAGAAGAGTCATCTTGACAGAATTAATTCTACCAATCCAGTTTATATTCTGAGTACCCCAATCATTCAAATCCTTCTCGAGTTTCTTATACATAGGGGGATAATTGGCTAAATATAAATCCTGAATGTTGGGGGTCAAATTAATTCCCAGATATTTGATATAAGAAGTGTCCCATTTGAATCTATATTTGTCTTTCAATAGAGAAACTGAGGATTCGGAGAGCGATATATTGAGGGCCCTAGATTTGCCCATATTCACAGCGAGACCCGAAACCTCAGAGAATTTGTCCAGAAGAGAATACACTTCAGGTAGAGAGGATTCGGGGGCGGTTAAAAAAAGTAAAAGGTCGTCTGCAAATAAGGCGCATTTATGTTCCTTTTTGGCACATCGAACTCCCCTGATATTTGAGTTACCACGAATAGCTATAGCCAGGGATTCAATAACAATCGCAAATATCAGGGGAGACAGAGGGCATCCCTGTCTTGTGCCCCTATGGATTCCAATGGATTCCGAAAAAATACCCTGTAAGCGTATTTTAGCCTCAGGGGAAGAATAAAGTGCAGATAAGATTCCCAAAAATTTTGTGCCAAACCCCCAACGTCTCATCACAGTGAACATAAACGGCCAAGATACCGAATCAAAGGCTTTCTGAAGATCTATGGAAAGAAGCATACCTTTTTGACTACTAGCTCCAGTCCACCCCGAGTTCAGTATAGAAATCAGATCAACAGCCCTCCTGATCTGGTCTGGACCTTGTCTTCCAGTAATGAAACCCACTTGATCTTTACCAACATATTGACCAATGAAAGAAGACATCCTATTGGCCATTATCTTAGTAAGTATCTTAAGATCATTATTGATAAGAGATATTGGTCTATAGTTTTCTACCAGGCTATGATCCTTTTCCGGCTTGGGGATCACCGATATATAAGCCAAATTGAGTTGTCTATCTATAGGAGTACCTCCAGTCATATGGTTAAAAAATCTCACCAGGTGGGGTGTCAAAATGCTCGAATATGTTTTGTAATATGCACTCGAAAATCCATCAGGACCCGGAGCCTTATCTAATTTTAAGTTTTTGATACCTGACAAGACTTCCTCAGCTGATATTGGGGTCTCCATAACCTCCTTATGTATTCCAGTCAATTTAGGATTGTTTTATTTTTTACTGAGGAACTGCTATCTAGAATTGTGGCCCAGTGCACCCTATATGCCGAACAATTTATTGCCAATAATCCAACATCTTCTTATGCCCATCCCTTCCAGTGGAGAGACCTAACAGTGGAGGAGTTTAAGGTTTTTTTAGGCCTCACATTTTGCATGGGACTCAACCCAAAAAATGAAATGCATTCCTTTTAGTCAAAACGCCCCATTTACAATATGCCAATCTTCTCTGCAACAATGCCCAGAACCAGATATTTTATGATCATGAGGTTCCTCCACTTCAATGATAATACCCAGTGCCTTCCCTGAAATCACCCAAATTTTGACAGGCTTTTCAAAATTCGCCCCTTATTAAATTATTTTTCGGAATTATTCTTCCAGTTATATACCCCGGAACAACAAATATGTGTCGATGAGTCCCTTGTAAAATTTTGTGGCAGACTTAAAATAAAGCAGTTTATCCCCAGCAAAAGGGCCCGCTATGGGGTGAAGGTTTACAAACTATGTGAACGAGTCACAGGGTACCTGTATTCTTTCTTAGTCTACGAAGAGAAGGACACCCAGCTGCATGCCCCCGATTGCCCAGACTACTTGGGATCAAGTGGAAAAGTTGTTTGGCAACTCATCAACCCCCTACTGCACAAGGGCTACCATCTGTATGTAGATAATTTCTACACATCTCTTCTACTGTTCCACAACCTTCACCAGAAGCAGACCCCAGCATGTGGCACGGTAAGAAAGAACCGGAAAGGCTTTCCTCAAAGCCTTGTGAATAAGAAGCTGAGAAAAGGGGAATCGGCAAGTCTGCGCAACAAGGAGGTTCTGGCAGTGAAGTGTAAGGACAGAAGAGATGTATATATGTTATCTTCCATCCACAACAATTCCTTTGTGGAAACCCGCAGAAGGCGTGGCACCACCATCCAAAAGCCCACATGCATCCGGGACTGCAATTCGTTCATGGGGGGAGTCGACTTTAACGACCAAATGTTGGAACCCTACCTTGCCACAAGGCGCACGTACCATTGGAACAAAAAAGTAGCAATTTATTTTTTAATTTGGCCGTACATAACTCATATATAATTTATCGTAAGTCCACCCAAAACCCCCTACCCTTCCTTGGCTACCAGGAGGAAATCATCACTGCCCTGATATTCCAGAACGACCTACCCCAAAACATCCGATCAGATGTTCTAAGTCGACTCTCTGAACGTCACTTCCCAGATAAAGTCCCTCCCACAGCATCAGGCCGACGAGGTCAAAAAAGATGTAAGGTGTGTGCCAGTGAAGGAGTCAGATGAGACACAGTTTATTATTGTGTCGAGTGTCCTTCCCAACCAGGCCTCTGTGTAACTGACTTTTTTCGCCGTTACCATACTAAACAAAATGATTAGTTTAGTATGGTAAACGTAATCCTCCGTTCCTGCCTTCACACACCTTCACACCCCTTATGCCAATGCCTGCTTTGTAACTGACCCCGACTTGTTATTCGACCACGCTTCTGCCTAACGATTTTGTAATACCTCTGCCTGATCTGGAACTGACCCTGGACTGTTTTTCGACCACTCTTCTGCCTAACGATTCTGTAATGCCTCTGCCTGATCTGCAACTGACCTTGGACTGTTTGACCATGCCTTTTGCCTGCCTCATGGACTGATCTTGTACCCTGCTACTTGACTACTGGGATTCAACACAGGGGTCTCACATATGTGAGGGGCTCCAGAAAGATTTTCTGGATGAAGAAAACACTTTTTTTTGTTTTCTCATCCTAGATTAGGGTCTGGTTGCCCAGAGGCTTCAAAGAGATTTGGGTGGGAGAAGCCTCTACCCCTGTCCCCATTCTGTCCTGAACTAGGCCCTACTTCTGCCTGCTGCCTGTAGGACCTATGCCATCATGCCTCTGTCTGTTGCATGAACTGACCACACGACATGGACCTGCCTACTACCAGGACCAATATTTTTGGCACTGCTGACAATATGTCTGCCTGCACTAACCCTGACGGGACAGTATCCCTGCCTGGACAATTGTGTATGCCGTTGCTGACCAAGTCCCTGCCTGCTGCCTGGACCAGTGCCATCCTGCTGTGTAGAACTGCTCACCCTGAAAAAAGAGCCCGGCTTGGCATCCGGAGGCTGCTCCATGGGGGGGGGGGGGGCAATGTCAGGGACCTGCCAATCGGTCCCGGCGTGCATATTACTACACAAAATCAACAGCGCACACGTTAACGCATGATTGGCGCCATTTTTTCCTTTTAAAAAGCCAGAAGCTGCAGTCGCACTTTGCTGTCTGATCTGCAGCATTGTACCAGTATTCTGTGACCTGTTGAACCTGTTACCAGTACCGACCCGGCTCCGCCTGACCACCCGAACCTCTCCAATCCGACCCTTGGCTTGTTCTGACTCTGCTCTCCTGCCTACCGTTGCCAGACCCTTTGCCTGAATCCGACCACGCTTTAGCCTGCACTATATTCTTGACCTGGCTTGTCTGACCCCGCTAATAGCTGATTGCTTGTACCTAACCCGGCTTGCCTCACCAGCTCCTGGTGCCGCTGTTCCAGTACCTGTGCCAGCTCCAGAGTCGCTGACTCACCACATCTGCAATCACTGCCTCCTGCGCCAGCCCTTCCTGAAGGAGCACCATCCTGTGCCTGACTGCTGCCATCACCCAGGCACTCCTACCTCACTGCGCTCCCGAGCTTGCTGTCCCCACTCCAGCAGCTCCCGAGCCAGGGCTGTAAGAGAGGTCTCCTCCTGCAAACTAGGCTCTGACTACCAGGTACGTTCTCATACATAACACTGGCCGACCAATTGGTACAGGAACTCAAGTTTGTGTGTGAGTCAACGTTGGATACCATTCCATTGCTGTCCAGAACCTTGGTCTCTGCGATGGTTCTGCGTTACCTGATTTGGCTAAAATGTTGGTCTGCGGACCAGGCTTCCAAGAAGGCCTTACTTGATTTGCCTTTCAAGGGGGAACGGCTCTTCAGGGCCTCCCTGGACAACATCATAAAGGATGCCACAGGCTGTAAGAGTACTCTGCTTCCACAATCCAGAAAGGGAAAAGAGCCACGCCGTAGGCATGGGCCATCCTTCTCCGCTCATAAGCGGCTTTTTCATCCACCAGGAGTTGCAGGTAAGAGCTCCCAGACCGACAAGGCTCCCGCTGAGGGACAGAAGCATCCTTGGTTTCGCAAGCACAACAAGCCTGCACACAAACCTGCGACACAAGGGTGGGGGGTCGCCTTCGCACATTCGCGGCTCGGTGGTCTTTGCTACTTTACGACCGGTGGGTTTGCGAAGTAATTTTCTCAGGGTACAAGATAGAATTCCTCTCCTACCCTCCAAACAGGTTTTTTCCCCTCAAACCTTCAGCTCCCCTCGACTCGTCGGGTAGCCCTGTTTGGGGCCGTGCAGGATCCGCTGGAACAGGGGATGATTGTGCATGTGCCCCCGCTGAAAAGGTTTCAAGGATTTTATTCAAACCTATTTGTGGTCCCAAAGAAGGAAGGGGTCTGCCCAATCCTGGACCTCAAGGCTCTGAACTGCTTTGTAAAGGTCCAGAAGTTCAGGATGGAATCGGTGTGCTCGGTTTTAGCAGCACTCCATCAGGGTGATTTCCTGGCTTCCTTGGATATCAAGGACACGTACCTGCATGTCCCCATATTTGCCCGACATCAAAGGTTCCTCCGCTTTGCGGTTGGGGAGGACCACTATCAATTTTGGCCTGGCCTCAGCGCCAAGGGTGTTTACCAAGGTCCTCGCCCTGGTTCTAGCTTTGCTGCGACAGCGAGGTGTCGCTATAGTGGGTTACCTGGACGACCCTTTTCTGAGAGCTGCTTCAAGCTCAGAATTAGAGGTGGACGCAGCGATTGTCATCCAGACCCTCCGAGAATTCGGTTGGGTCCTGAACCTCCAGAAGTCGCTGTTGGTGCTGACTCGGCACCTGGAATACCTGGGTCTGGTCCTGGATTCCCTAGAGGCAAGAGTTTTTCTTCCCTCAGATAAACTAAAAACTTTGCAGGAAGCGGTGAGTCTGCTGTCCTCCTGCAGAAGGTCGTCGCTACATTTTTGAATGCGAGTCCTGGGACTCATGGTGGCCTCCTTCGAGGCGGTACCATACGCTCAATTTCACACTCGTGCCTTGCAGAAGGACATTCTGAAAAAATGGGACAAGTCTCCGTTGTCCCTGGATTGCCAGATCTGAGTGGACCAGGAGGTCAAGGCCTCCCTGGTCTTGTGGCTGAGGTCTCCGACCCTCCGAGCCAGAAAGTCCTTTCTCCCCCTTCAGTGGACAGTGATCACAACATGCTGGAGCTTCGAGCAATCAGGCATTGCCTCTCTTGGTGGTCTCAGAGCCTGCAGGGGTGCCCGGTCAGGATCCAGTCAGACAACGCCACGGCAGTGGCATATGTCAACAATCAAGGGGGTACAAGGAGCTTGGTGGCACCCTCGGAGGTCGCTCACATTCTGAGGTGGGCAGAACAAAGCGTGCCGGCTCTCTCGGCTGTATACATTCCGCGTGTGGAGAACTGGCAGGCGGACTATCTGTGCTGCCAGTTGCTGGACCAAGGAGAATGGTCATTGCACACGGAGGTGTTTCAACTAATTTGCAACAGGTGGGGCACTCCAGACATGGACCTGCTGGCTTCACGACTCAATTGAAAGGTGTCAAGGTTTGTGGCGCGGTCAAGAGACCCCTGGGCCGACACTGGTGGTGGAGCCCAACGTGCAGGGAGCGGCCTCTCGTAAGCCTCTGACTCAGGAGCCCCTGGTAGAGTAGACAGGGATCAAGAGTTCAGAGGGACACAAGCGCCTGGTAGTAAGCTGAGTAGCAGGCTGGATGCGGCCCGGAAATTGCGGGACAGGAATCAAGCAGGTGAAGCAGACCGGTTTAAAAAACAGGCGGGCAGATCAGAAGCCAGAGCAAAGTCCAAAGGGTAGTCAAAGTCCAGGCTGGGTCGGTATAACAGGCGGGCAGAGAACAGAGCAAGGGGTTGAGCAAATGCGGTGGTCAGACGTAGCCGGGATCAGGGGCAGGTGGCAGGCAGAAGTGGTCAGAGGAAGCCGGGTCAGGTAATCAGGATACAACAGGTTCACAGATGCAGGATACTCCAGTGATATGCTGTAGACTGGACAGCAAGATAGTGAGGGACCTGGCTGCTTTAAATAGCGTGTTTTGGCGCCAAACGCCGTCACGCGCGCCGCCGACCTTGTGCACACGCAGGTACTCGTGCGCCACCGCGCATTGCGCCGGGACTGGATTCTCCTGCCATTGTTACTGATGGCCATACTGCTGGAACGCCTTCCATAACACCCTGTGGGAGCAGTATAGGCTGATTTACGCTGAGACTACTGCTTCGTCTGCTACGCAGGGTGCAGACCGGGGGAATAACGATGATTGTAATTGCTCTGGATTGGCCTCGCCGTCCCTGGTACGCTGACCTGGTGTGTCTGGTGGTGGATGTTCTGTGGCGACTACCGCTGCGAGAGGACCTTCTGTCACAAGGTCCCATACTTCATCTTGCTTTACAGTCTCTGGCTTTTACGGCGTGGCTATTGAAAGCCAGGTGTTGAAGGACCGCGGCCTGTCGGATGCGGTTATTGCTACCATGTTAAGAGCATGTAAATCTTCCTCTAGGAAGATTTATCATCGTACTTGGAAGGCCTACATCTCTATGTGTGAAGAGCTAAGTTGGCGACCTTGGGTGTATTCGGTCTCCAGAGTTCTGCTGTTTTTACAGCATGGTGTGGACCAATGACTTGCTTTGAGTACCATTAAGGGGCAGATTTCTGCCCTGGTTGTCTTTTTTCAACTGCCCTTGGTGGCGCATTCCCTGGTGAGTATGTTTATACAGGGGGTTCAACATGTGGTCCCCATGGTGTGATCGCCTTAGCCTCTGTGGGACTTGAATTTGGTCCTCTCGGTACTTCAGAAACCACCGTTTGAAAATATCAGGGAGATTCCTTTGTTGACTCTCTCTCAAAAGGTGTCCTTTTTGGTGGCCATTATGTCAGTTAGACGGGTTTCTGAGCTGGCAGTCTTGTCTTGCAAGGCTCCTTATTTGATCCTTCACAAGGATAAAGCGGTGCTACGCCCGCAGCCTTCGTTTCTTCCAAAGGTCGTTTCGGCTTTTCATCTCAATGAGGACATTGTACTTCCGTCCTTGTGCCCTCGTCTTTTGCATCCCAAAGAGGCTGCTTTGCATTCCTTGGACGTGGTCTGAGCTCTCCGGGTGTACCTGTCCACTACAGCTTCGTTCCGGAAGTCGGACTCACTGTTTGTCTCAGTGACTTGTCCTAAGAAGGGTATGGTGGTCTCATCGAACACCATTTCTAGATGGATTAGACAGGTCGTAATTCCGGCCTATGCCATACGGGCACCTTCATTTCCTGTCACGGCGCATTCTACCCGGGCGATAGGTGCCTCCTGGGCTTTCTGACATCAAGCGTCTGTCTCCCAGGTGTTTAAGGCAGCGACTTGGTCGTCCATTCACACTTTCACCAAATTCTACAAGATTGATGTGAGTGCATCTTCGGATGCTAGCATCGGCTGCAAGGTTTTGTAGGCGGCCGTTTAGGTTGCATCTCCTCTGTTGGGGAGCTCTGGTTATGTTTAGGGTGAAGTCTGTTTTGGTTGCTGTTCCCACCCCTCGTTTTTTTTTTTTGCACTGCTTGGGGACGTACCTAATGTTCAGTGATTCTGCTGTGTCCGTCCATGAACGGAAGAGAAAATAGGATTTCTGTACTCCCTGTAAAATCCTTTTCCCTGTAGTTCATGGAAAGACACAGCACCCACCCCTCCTTTTTTCTATGTTTGTACTGCTTTTGGATGAACTGAGGCTGCTGTGTGCAGGAAGTGGGGTTGTATCTAGAGGGACCGCCCCCTGGGCGGTACTGTACAGTTTAAAGTTGTATTAACACTTTTACAATGTTTTCTGTCTAGTCCTCTCCCGATAGAAGGGAAATACCTAATGTTCAGTGATTCTGCTGTGTCCGTCCATGAACTACAGAGAAAAGGATTTTACGATGAGTACAAAAATCCTATTGTTTCTGGAACTAATTTTGCTTGCAATCCAAAGTTTTACTGTAGTCCCTCTGCATTACACTCTGTTTGATGCTCTGAATCAGCAAACCCAGATTGCGATCTACCAGTCACCTATCCGCAATCTACATGTTGCTGACCCCCATTCTAGATCATTTCAGGCTGGCCCCTTCGGCAGGTATAGCTATGTAAAACATTAAAAATAAGTGTATATGATGTTTAAAATCCAGTAATACATTCTCTCACCCTGCTCTGCACATGCTCAGTTGCGCTCCATTTTTAGGCAGTGCCGGCGTTCTGTCAAAACAGCCAACTCGTCAGAAACTCCAACTACTCCACTTCCGGTTTCTTTAAAACATCAGTAATTGGAGATTTTGATGAACTGCTGTTTGGACACAACACTGGCAATCGAATACAGTCTGGTGCATGATATTATGAGCAGAGATTGTTACTCCGTTGACATATTGGCCAACAAAATGGCCACCTCCGAGGCGGCGACAACTTTGACCTCATTAGCCGCTGTGCTGTCAAAATGGCTAAATCTTCCTGTGCCGGACTATATTTGGTTGCCGGTGTTGTGTCCAAACAGCAATTCGTCAAAATCTTCAACTACTGATGGAGTTTCTGACAAGTTGGCTAATTTAACAGAACACCAGGTCTGTAGATGCCAATCTGCTGACAGCCCTAAAGCAAAATTAAACCCTCCTATCCGTTACAGCCAAGGAAGCTGCTTCTGTTTAATCTGCAACTTCCATGGTCCTGCACATGCGATCACTTATCACACCAGACATTTGATGGTTTGACAGTTTGGTTGAGGACACAAGCAAATGTGACAGTTATCTGTCTCGGCATTCCAGGAATGTAACTGTTTTGGAAACCGTTAAATTGCTTTATGATTTACTGCTTTTCAGGGGCTTTGGGCTTCAGCAAAATGGAAGCCTCTGGCAAGAAGAAACAGGAGCAATGCTGCTGGAGGCAAACTACAGAACGCACATTTTGCCAATATAATTATGAATGTGTAATGTACGTTCCTTGCTAAAGAACATTCTTTTTCATCAAGTTAATATGTGGGAAATTTAGCTTTAACCCAACAGTAAACAAGGGGAATAATGTATTGAATCGGTAATTGCTGTTATAATGCCACATTTACACTACAACGACACAGTCCATGGAAATTGGGCGTTACTTATGTCGAACAACAAACACATAAGTTTACAACGGGCGTTTACAACACAGGCTTTATTTACGAAAACACCGCCATTTCATGGCGCAGTACCAGTAATATAAGGTTGGAAATTAATTCTAACGATCGCGGAAGGCGGAGCACTATAGCCGATGCGCACCATGTCCACAAATCATTTCCGGTGGGACATGCAGGTTGATGTACTTCCGGTGCAGTCACTGCGCAGGCGTGGCATGCGCATTGTCTTCGTTCGATGCCCTCGAAGTGGGTGCTGCGATAAGAGTTGTTGATAAGGAAGCGTCGACCGTTGTATTCGGGTATCATGGCAGAGCTCACCGTGGACTCGAGCGTTATTCCTGACGTTGAAACCAAGAAGTTGAGCGAGCTGCGGGTTATCGACCTGAAGGCCGAGCTGAAGAGGCGGAATTTGGATATCGGCGGGAACAAGAGTGCTCTCATGGAGAGGCTGAGGAAGGTGAGGGTGTGGATGGAGGGACGTGCTTGCATAGGTGGCCGCGTGGTGTGCAGGGACCTTGCAAGCTGCTTGTTCCTCATTAGGAGACCGAGTTTACCATGCTGTTTTTTCAGCCATGTTCTAAAGATGTGCGTCGCTTATAACCTGTTATTAGAGGGGAACTTGCCAAGCCTGGAGCAGCTGTGTGTGTGTGTGTCTCTCATCCAATTAGTTTCTAGCTTTCATTTTGCAGAGCAGTACTTCACCCTTTCTGGCCTAGGCGAGAATGTCACTCTGGTGCTCACATGTGCTGCAAGGCATTGTGAGGTCCTGGATCTCAGGCTTGTCTGCCTATGTGTGGACCAAACCCGCCCTCATTTACGTGTGTTTATTTGTCTAATTTTGACTACAGTAAAACCTCGGATTGCTAGCATAATTTGTTCCGGAAGCATGCTTGTAATCCAAACCACTTGTATAGCAAAGCGAATTTCTTTTTTTTTCCTATTACAAGGAATGTAAACATCCCTTCTAATAGAAAAAAAGCATGACAAGTCCACTCAAATATGAGATCTGGGGTCAAAAAGACCTCGGATCTCATATTTAAAGTGGTTATAAACCCACTTTTTTCACTTTTGCCTACAGGTAAGCCTATAATGAGGCTTACCTGTAGGTATAAAGAATATCTCCTAAACCTGTACGGTTCAGGAGATATTCCCCTCGCAATGCGCAGCTGATTGCAGCAGCGCATGCGCAGGGGGAATCCTCGGCTGAAGGGCCGGCCCCGCCGACCAATGCCGGAAAGGAAATCTCCCGCGCGCATGCATGCGCGGGAGTGTCGTCATCGCCGCTCCAGCCAATCACATTGCTGGAGCGGCGATACCCGGAAGACACGCCGAGGCTCGGCGTGGACCAGGTGAGTTACCTACCTCGTTCCGAGGTAAGTATTTCATAATGAGCTAATATGCGGTGCATATTAGCTCGTTATGGCTTTTTCCTTGCAGATGTAAAAAAATAATAATTATATGCTTGTTTACAACCGCTTTAAGTGGACTTGTCATGGTTTTTTTTCTATTGGAAGGGATGTTTACATTCCTTGTAATAGGAATAAAAGCGACACAATTTTTTTTTTTTTTTTTTTTTTTTTTTTTTTTTTACACTAAAATGCCAAAAAATGTCATTTTAAAAAACGTCTAAAAAAATGGCCATTTTAACCACTTCATTCAATACAGGGCATTTTGACCTTCTTCCTGCCCAGGCCAAATTATAGCTTTCAGTGCTGTAACATTTTGAATGGCAAATGTGCGGTCATGCGACATATAAAATCTTTTGCGCTAGAAACAAAGAACGACAATTTGGGGGGGGGGGGAGCACTTTTTTTTTTTTTTTTTTGCTATAGTAAACATCCCCAAAAATATATATTTAAAAACTTTTTTTTCTTTCTCAATTTAGGCCGATTTGTATTCTTCTACATATTTTTGGTAAAAAGTCGCAATAAGCGTATATTTGGTTTGCGCAAAAGTTAGTGTCTACAAAATAGGGGATAAGTGTGTGTGTGTGTGTTTTTTTTTTTTTTACTAGTAACAGCGGCAATTTTTTTTTATTTCATGACTGTGACATTGCGGTGGACATATTGGACACTTTTGACACAATGTTTGGACCAGTCGCATGTTATACAGTGATCAGTGCTATAAAAATGCATTGATTACTATGTAAATCAGGGCTTGACAAATTTGCTTGAATTTTAGGAGCCAGCTATAAAAGTTAGGAGCCAGTATATCGGCTGCTGATATTTCCAGCATGCTCGTCTGACAGAAGCCAGCTGAACAGCCAGCTTCTTTTGGACCTGCTGCCATACACACAGGCCGATTGGCGGCCAGTGTTTTTTAGCTGGCAGATGTTGCTCGACAGACTGCAGATTGTGAGCCGTGCGCTGCGAACAGAGTACAGTGTTGTGGAGTGCACTTACGTACAAAGTGAAGAATTCAGCGCTGCGCTACGTACAGAGGGGTTGAGGATTGCTTATGCAGAGATTGCTGGGTTCAGGTCAGCTCTCTCTCCAAACTTCTGTCCCCCCCCCCCCCCCCCTGCAGAGCGACCCTCTCTTCCAGATCTTTCCCTTCCTCTTTGTCCAGTGCACAGCACGACTATTACCCACAGAAGATAAGTACTGTCTGTACCTTAAGAGAGTCAGGCTTCCGGTGCGGGCTTCGGGAGATGATGCGGGCATCAGGCTGGAGTGTGTGTACCCCCCCCCCCCCGGTTGTCGTCCTCTGTTGTAGATGCAGGGGGAATTGTGCGTGTTGCAGGGAGAGAAGCCGCTGCGAGAAAGATGTTCAGCTGGAGTTAGGGGGCGGAGCTCGCGACTTTTCGGTTGTTAGGACACAGACTTCACTACAATCATTGTGGCGCCTGGGGGGAGGAGAGTAAAGACAAGCGCTGTGCATCCAAAAGAAGCCCTTCCTAAATCGACATTGGCTCCACCCCCTCCGGCCAGATTTCAGTGTCTAACGTACAGGTGGCAACCCTACTCCACAAGGCCGCGGCATCTTAGTCTGCGCACCCGTAGCAGAATGACGGCCCGGCGGTGGTTCAGTTATCCTGACTGGGCGTCCTATGATGCCTGGCAAGATAACAGCCGCCGCGCTCCAGTGGGGGCACGCATGGCGGGGATCGTTGTTTTTGCAGCGTGTCAGTCTGACACACCACTACGCTGCTCTCAGTAAAGAGCCTCTGAGGAGGCTCTTTACCATGTGATTAGCTGTGTCCAATCACAACTGATCCTGATGTAAACAGGAAGAGCGGTTGATCGGCTGCTCTCCTTGCCGGGGGGTCTGTGCTGATTATCAGCACAGCCCCTCCTCGGATGCCCATCCACCAGGGATGTCCACCACACTGGACCACCAGGCATGCCACCCTAGACCACCAGGCAGCTGCCAATCAGTGCACAGCAGCAATGCCTGCCAGTGCCATCGGTGCCACCTTGGTGCCCATCAGTGAAGGAGAAAACATACTTATTTACAACATTTTATAACAAACTTTTTTATTTCAATTCTTTTTTTTTTATTTGTCTAGCAAAAAATAAAAACTGCAGAGGGGTTTAAATACCACCAAAAGAAAGCTCTATTTGTGGGAACAAAATGACGATAAAAATTGTTTCGGTACAGTGTAGCATGACCGCGCAATTTAAACAGCTGCAGCGCAGAAAGCTGAAAATTAGCTTGGGCAAGAAGGGTGTGTAAGTGCCTGGTATTGAAGTGGTTAATGTGGCAGCTTTAACAGAGCTTGAAGGTTTTTTTGGCACAGTAGTGGGGCTTCAAGTGTGGGCATGTTAAACTTGCAGAGCATCAGGTTTGTACACTTATCGCTTTTGCCTTATGGCAAGGTCCTCCATCATGCTGGAAAAGGCATTGTTGGTCACCAAACTGTTCATTTGATGGTTGGGAGACGTTGCTCTTGGAGGATGTTTTTGTGCCGTTTTTTATGACTGTGTTCTTAGGCAAAATTGTGAGTGAGCCCACTCCCTTAGCTGAGAAGAAACCTCACACATGAATGGTCTCAGGATGCATTACTGTTGGAATTACACAAGACTGATGGTAGCGCTTGCCTTTTCTTCTCCGGACAAGTTTTTTTCTGGATGCCCCAAACAATTGGAAAGGGGATTCGTCACAGATGTTTTTCCTGAAGAGAAGTGGCTTCCTTGCTGCCCTTCTTGACACCAGACTATCCTCAAATTCTTTGCATTACTGTTCGTGCAGATGCACCTGCCTGCTGCCATTCCTAAACAAGCTCTGCACTGGTGGTGCCCCGATCTTGCAATTGAAAAAACTGTTGGAGATGGTCCTGGTGCTTGGTGGACTTTCTTGGGTGCCCTGAAGCTTTCTTCACAACAATTAAACCTCTCTCTCCTTGACGTTCTTGATTCAATAAATGGTTGATTTAGGTGGAGTCTTAGTAACAGCAATATAGGAATGATTCTCTGTTGGACCTGGTAATCTCAAACCATGCAGATCGTATTACTTATGTTCAGATACCTGGGTAGCAGTGATCATAACATGATGTAATTTGATGTTGGCTGTAAGAAAAAATCACATACAGGAAAGATAAAAACACTAAAAGGTGTGTGTGTGTGTGTGTGTAAAAAATATATCCAAATATGTCATACTTGCCTCCACTGTGCAGTTCGTTTTGCACAGTGGCTCTAAACCTGGTCTTCTGGGGTCCCTCGACCATCCCCCTTCTTGGGGAAGCGCTCAAGGGGATTAGCTTGCGGGTGCGCTCCCCTTGATGCGGCTGGATCAATTTTCCCCTGGTGCATCATTGATTTGACTGATAGCAGCGCAGCCATTGGCTCCCACTGCTGTCAATCTCCAATGACAAGCCGCCTCAAGCTGGGGGAAACCATTGTGGGAACGAGCCCACAGAGTTTTGTGGCTTGGGTAAGTAAAATGGGGGAGGGGGGGCTTGGGGGGGCCAGAAAACGCAAGGTGTTTTTCCCACCTCACCTACCAGGACAGATATTGGCTCCACCCTCTACAGGAAACAAATCGGATACAATTTTTAAAAAGCCCCTCCCTTTCCTCTGACCCTCAGTTGTTTTGTGTTTCCAGACACTCCAGGAGCACCGACCTTATTTTTGTTTTTTCCTAGGTCTGGTAACTGGTTGGCGGACCCCCCCTTCTCTGGCATCATCCAGTACTGGTTGTGGCCAAGTCCTGGATATATTAGTCCCTGTACTTTCTGCCAGAAGGGTTCCCTATTTTGGAGGTGCTTGCTGGTAAAAAAGTGACGACAACTTCCTTCAGGTTCCCCCCCCCCAGCTCTGCCTGGTGGAAGCCTTGTCCTCCTTGTGATTCGCCGAGGTGTACCAAGATGGCGTCGAAGGACTTCCGGTGACGCAGGAACCGGAAGTCACGTGATGCACTTTCCGGCACCGTGTTAAGGAACACGGCGTAGTACACTGAGGACATGCTGCCTGGGACAGCAGCCTATTTCTCTGGCTGATCTCCACTCACTGTATGGAGCTTGAGGACAGGTTCGAGGATGGAGCACCCGCTTGGGTCCCATACTGCCCCCAAGGTAAGCTCTTGTCTGTGAGTATACAGCAGGGGACTTTTTTTTTTGTGTGGACCTTTTTCTTATGGCTTTTGTTTCTGCTTTTTCTAGGACGGACCGAGGAAAAAAATGTGGAAACTGTAGGGCCAGGTTTTCTGTCTTCTATGAAGGAGGTTGTAGCCTCCTTCCGGTCTTTTAATGACAGAGTAGCAGGGCGCTGGTTCAGTTATCATACAAATACATACAAATTACATTGACATAAAAGAAAAACAACATGGTTCTATCCTGTATCCTCCTGGATTTCATCTCTCTTCTACCTGGGCCCTCTCTTCTACCTGGGCCCTCTCTTCTACCTGGGCCCTCTCTTCTACCCCTCATCTCTTGTGGGCAGGGAAAGAGAGAAAAAAAAAAGGGAATTACACCTATATTGTGTTATTAAAAGTGCATTGTGCTCATTTCCCCCTATCTTATAACTCATTACTGTGACCTATATAATTTTTTTTTAAGGGGACCAGAATATCCCTTTTTTTTTTTTTATTTATTTTTTTCTCCTCGTCACCTAATGGGCTCCTTGTGAAAAAAAAAAATGCCCCCACCTATATTGTGTTATTTAAAGTGCATCATACACATTTTCCCATGACTTATCGTTTGATTTACTACTGTGACATCTATATGTAAAAAAATAAAATAAAAAAAGATTTTTTTTAACCCTTTCATGCCTAAGCCTATTTATGACATTTGGTGTATACAAGTTAAAATACGTATTTTTGGTTAGAAAATTACTTGGAACCTATAAATATATTTTTAGCAGAGAATCTAGAGAATAAAATGGCGATTGTTGAAAAAGTAAAGTTAGCCCAATTTTTTTGCATAATGTGAAAGATGTTACGCCGAGTAAATGGATACCAAGCATGTCACGTTTTATAATTGCACGCACAAACTATGTTACCTAAAAATCTCCATAGGCGACGCTTTAAAGCGGTTGTAAACCGCATAAACTTTTTTTTTTTTTAACCTGCAAGGCAAAAGGCATAGTCGGCTAGTATGCACCGCATACTAGCCGATTATGAAATACTTGCCTCGGAACGAGGTGACCACCACTTACCTGGTCCACGCCGAGCAGGATGTCATCTTGCTCCGGCGTGTCTTCTGGGTATCGCCGCGATTGGCTGGAGCGGCGATGACGTCACTCCCGCGCGTGGGGAGATTTAAAATCGGCAGGGTCCGGCGGATGCCGGTCCTTTCGCCATGGATTCCCCCCTGCGCATGCGCCGCCCGCATTGCGAGGGGAATATCTCCTAAACTGTGCAGGTTTAGGAGATATTCTCCTTACCTACAGGTAAGCCTATAACAAGGCTTACCTGTAGGTAAAAGTCAAAATAATGGGTTTACAACCACTTTAAACTTTTTTTTTTTTTTTTTACGGTTACCAGGTTAGAGTTACAGAGGAGGTCTAGTGCTAGAATTATTGCTCTCGCTCTGACGATCGCGGCGCTACCTCGCATGTGTAATTTGAACACAGTTTTCATATGCGGGCGCGATTTCCGTATGCGTTTTGTTTGTTGCGCAAGCTCGCGGGGAGGGGGGGCGCTTTAAATTTTTTTTTTTTTTTTTTTTACAAGAAATGTAAACATCCCTTGTGACAGTAATAGTCAGTGACAGGTACTCTTTATGTACTTGAAAGTATTCAGACTCCCCGAAAATGGCGATTCTGAATACTGTGTATTGGCAGCCGAGAAACCCAGAAGTGACGTCATGATGTCGCTTCCGTGTTTTCAATGCGGACACTGAATCAAGGCCGTTTACAGCTTTTGTTTCAGAGTGCGCCTGGACGATGGAGGCGCAGGATCGGGGATCGGGTCGCCCGGTCAGAGAGGCGGCGGGAGGGGGGATAGCCGATCGCCGGCTCTAAACAACGGTACCGGGATGATGCATACAGCTGCAGGCATCATCCCGGTATAACCCCCGAAAGCCGAGGATGCATATATGCGTTCGCTCGGCGTGAAAGGGTTATGATGGCAATAATATCCCTTTTTTACCCCAATACCTAATGACCTCCTTGTGAGGAAAAAAAAGCAGGGAGGGGGAGAGAAAAACACCCCTGGAAAATGGGGGGGAGAAGGGAAGGCCTGCTGCTCCCACTGTGGACCAAACCAACCAGGGTTCCTTAAGTACCGCCTTCCCTACTCGTATATCCTGCATATTATCGAGGATTGTCTAAACTCCACCCAAACGCCCCAGGTTCTATTGTCTCCGCTCCTAGATTCCTCATATTGGTACACTGCCTCCTCCATAATTTCTTATTTTTTTTTTCTACCTCCCTCAACCATTCCTGAATTGATGGGGCTTGCATTACCCGCCACTGTTTCGGGATCAATACCTTCGCTGAATTTAGTAGGATTGGGATAATTGTTGCTTTATATTTCTTCCTAGGGATAGCTGTTGCATGGAACAAACGTTGCCAGGGGTCCAGACTGATCTCAGTGCCACTGTGAGGCATATTCTGGGGGGATCTTGTATGATAAAAAAAAATGTGTAAGGTAAAGTCTACAGGATTGGGAATTTCAATTTGTAAATGGATAGAAAACTGTCTAAAAGACAGAATTCAGAGAGTAATGGTTAAAGATTCTTACTCTGAATGGTCTAAGGCAGGGGGTGTCCAAACTTTTTTCAAAGATGGCCAGATTTGATGAAGTGAACATGCGTGAGGGCCGACCATTTTGCCTGACATTCTTTGAACCATTAAATTCGGTCTAAGTGTGTTCATCTGAGCTCTAATACACTGCCCAACAAGAATTCTCTTGCCTTTGCGGCTGTGTGTGGTGAGCTTGGGCGTGTTATTTGGAAATACTGTATATATTTCTTTTGTGGCCCAAACGAATCCCAGAGCGCAGCTCAGGACTAAGGATGAGCTTGGGCGTGTTATTTGGATATACCGTATTTATCGGCATATAACACACAGGCTTACCATTACCATGAATTCAGCCTCACCATTGCAACCAATTCAGCCTCACCATTGCAACCAATTCAGCCTCACCAGTGCCGTGAATGCAGCCTCATCGATGCCCTTCTGCAGACTCGGAGGGGGGGGGGGTTTTTTTTTTGGTTGAACTGATGTAAAAAGGAGGGTTAGGGGAAGTAGACTCCATCACTGTGATTTGAACAGAAAACGCTACACTAAGGTGGTAAACCGCAGTGATGCATATGAGGGGTAGGTGGGACTTTAAATGAAGCTCATGATGACAAAACATAAATGGTGGAAATATAAATTTAATGTTGCATACAAAACATGTTTACATACTTGATTCCATATACAAAAACTGCACCTATAACATGGTGCAAATCTCTGACCCAAAACCCCCCCCCCCCCCCCCGAACCAATAAAATAGTTTGACCTGCAGCTGTGCCGGAGGGCATGGTGTCCAAGACCGTGGGCCACCCAAAGACATGGTGTCGGGAGTCGAGGATGCATGTACAAGGGTGACACCCGTCACAGGCAAAGTCCAGAAGGTCCAGGGATCCCCGAGCACCCCTAATGTGAAAAGTGAGAATGAGAGAGAGCCAAGGGGGCAGAGTGAAACAAGATAGATGGGAGGGCAGGAGTTGTGAAGTGTTGATCGATTTGGTGGCGGTGGACTGGTGGGAAAGGGGATGAGTGCAGCGGTGAAGGTAACTTGGGGGACAACCAGAAGTGGAGGGTCAGCACCAACCAGTGAAGAAGGAAATGGAAGTGATGGACGAATCCTTTATTTCCATCAATTTTAAAAACCAGACCTGCAGAACATTGGCACACGCTGAAAGCTCGGTTAACGACTTGGCTTTTGGAAGCCAAGTGCTGATGGACAGAGTTTATCAGATGGGGTCAACCACATCATGCTTCACCACTTCCGAACCACCGCACGCCGATATACGTTGGCACTTTGATAAAGGATATCTAGCTGCCATAACCCCGTTATCCTCCCGGTTTCCGATAATAGTGGTCTCTGTGGCAGATTGGCCACGAGATCACTTTTGGCGGTGGGAGAGGGACGCTCTCCCATGCCCTCCGCCGCTTACCGGAGCCGTCGGTAGAGGCGAAGGCAATCGGGTCCTTTTTCCTGCTTGGTATGGAGACAAATGAGGGGAAAATGGCCCCCACCCGTCTCCATTCCATTGCAGGGCGGAAGCGGCGTCAAAACATCACTTCCGCCCATTGCTCTTAAAGGCCCCCCCCCCCTTTTTTTTTTTTTTTTTTTTTTTTGCATTTTAGTGTAAATGAGATCTGAAGTATTTTTGACCCCAGATCTCATATTCAAGAGGTCCTGTCATGCTTACTTTCTGTTACAAGGGATGTTTACATTCCTTGTAATAGGAATAAAAGGGACACAATTATTATTTTTTTTGCATGCGCCCCATCCCACCAAGCTTGCGTGCAGAAGCGAATGCATACAAGAGCAGCGCCCGCATATGATAATGGTGTTCAAACCACACATGTGAGGGATCGGTAGAGCGAGGGCAATAATTCTAGACCTCTAACTCAAAACATGCAACCTTTAGGTTTTTTTGTCGCCTATGGAGATTTTTAAGGGTAAAAGTTTGACGACAACATTCCACGAGCGGGTTCAATTTTGAAGCGTGACATGTTGGGTATCAATTTCCTCGGCGTAACATTATCATTCATAAAAAAAAAATAATAATTGGGCTAACTTTACTGTTAATTTTTTATTTATTTTTTCCAAAAAAGTGCGCTTGTAAGACTGCTGCGCAAACGGTGTGACAAAGTATTGCAACGGTCACCATTTTATTCTCTAGGTCACAGGTGTCAAACTCCATTTCATCGTGGGCTGCATCAGCATTAGGATTGCCCTCAAAAAAGTGGGTTGTAACGAAGATTAGATGTCCACTCCCCATATATTGGATGTCAAGAGCCACCCCAGCTTCAGAAGTTGAGTCCCCCACTCTCCCTTGCATCACAGTGCACCCCCCTTTCCTTATGCTGCTGCTGGGGAGAAGCTGGATGAATTGCTTAAAAGTAAGGGCCCTTTTCAGATGTACGCTTTTTCATCCATCCATTTGCGGATGAAAAAGGGACATAAATTGGTCCCTATGTGATTTCGGGTGTCAGTGTATAAACATCTGCTGACACCCGTAATCACCCGCCTCCGCAAGCATCCGATTTTGCAGACGGAAGAATGTCCTATATTTTTTTTTTTTTTCCTTCCGTCTGCGGATCGGATGAACACGGACGGTCCCTGCACAGTGTGCGGAGACAGCCCTGTCATCCGCCGGCTCAGTGGGGATATACAGAGCGATCCCCGCTGAGCTTATGGACACGGAGGCGATGTGGAAAGGCCCTAAGGGTCTTGAGGGCGAGCAGAGGAGGGCTGGAGCTCTCCTGCAGCTGCAGGAGAGGTGCGAGGGCCACATGAAATGGCCTGGAGGGCCGGATTCCCCCCGCGGGCCTTGTGTTTGACACCTGTGCTCTAGGGTGTTAGAATTTTTTTTTTTTTACAATGTTTTGGGGTTCTAAGTAATTTTCTAGCAAAACTGTTAACTTCAAATACTACAAATCTGAGACTCAGTCCTTAGCTACTTGCCGACTGTCGGCAGAATGGCACGGCTGCGCAAAGGGACGTACCTGTACGTTCCTTTGAATTTGTCGCTGTGCGGGCATGCGCCCCTGCCACGAACTCGGTGACCTTACCCACCGACTCTATGTCCAGTGTCCCGCGATCGTGTCATGGAGCTGCAGATTGGGGAGATGCCTATGTAAACAAGGCATTTCCCTGTTCTGCCTAGTGACAGGACAGTGATCTACTGCTCCCTCTCATTGGGAGCGGTGATCACTGTCGTGTCATTTGTAGCCCAGCTCCCCCACAGTTAGAATCAATCCCTAGGACACACTTAACCCCTTCTTCGCCCCCTAGGGGTTAAGCCTTTCCCTGCCAGTGTCATTTACACAGTAATCGGTGTGTTTTTATAGCACTGATCGCTGTATAAATGACAATGGTCCCAAAATAGCTTCAAGTGTCATGTGTCCGCCATAATGTCGCGGTTTGCCGCCATTACTAGTAAAAATTATTTTTATAAAAATGCCATAAATCTATTCCTGATTTTTATATTTTTCAAAGAAATATGTAGACTACATATTGGCCTAAACCGAGAAAAATGATTTTTTATTTTTTTAATATATTTAAAAAAAAAAAAATCAGAATTGACTCCTTTTTTGTTTTCGGCGATCTCCCCCCATTGATCGGCCAAACGGCTGGCTTCTGTCATACAGTCTGACATGCACACAGCAGAATGTCTGCTTTTTTTTATTTTTTATGGCAAATGTCTCCTGACATTCTACCCGTGTGTATGGGGCTTAACTCTCCTACCAAGCAGATTCAATTCACACATCAGCGTAGTGCAAACATGCGTTCCCACTTGCGTTTTTTGCACATAAATGTACATAGGGCTGCCCTATGCACAACAAGTGCCCCAGAGTAGCTGAAGAACCTTTTCGGATGTGGAACGTTGTGAGTTTGGCACAATTGTAGTACTTTTTGTTGCACTACAAATGCTTGGCAAAAGATGCGACTGATTGGGATCATTGAAGGCTGCTTTCACATCTGCACATTTCCAAAGCAGGCTTTGGAGAAGTTTTCCAAAACGCATTACAAAGTGCATATTTTTTGTGCGTGTTTCTGCACCTTTGGGCAGATGCCAATACAGCCTAGATCGCAACGTGCGTGTGCTAGGAGTTAAAGAAACGCACAACAAAATGCACACTTTCGATGTAGGTTGCTGTGCATTCAGAAATGAGCATATACAAATGCATCCTAAATAGTAATGCAAGCGTGATGTGCATTTGCCACATGCATTCGAAATGCATTCAGAAACGCGGAGATGTGACCATAGCCCAGGGATGCACAATTTGTATCACCCGACGGCCAGGATATGTAGTGCCGGACATTAGCCATGCTGCTTAAGCCCCCCCCCCCCCACCCCCGCTATGTATCCTGGGCTTAGTAGCTTGCCCATCTGAGGGCCCAGGACTGGAATAGTGTGCGCCACCATGGAGAGCACACGTCTGCTCTCCTCCCTTGTTACTGACCCGGAAGCAGCATGTATGACGTTCCTTTCAGCTCGTCGTCGGTGTCCCCTATATGGTTAGGGAAGAAATAATATAATAGGCTCTGAGAAAAACAGCCAGAAGATGTATACCTTTTTTGTATTCTGATTTTTTTTTTTTTTTTTTTTTTTAAAAGGCTATTGAAGAGGAGGGAGGAAACCCAGATGAAATATGTTCTGAAACTCCGAGCAAAAAGACCCCAAAACGAAGTGGAAGAGGTAAATGTGAAACCATAGCATCCCATTGATTTTCCAAGCTCACTGCATAGAAGATTCTCTGTCATTCTGATGTTCTGAACTTTATTTTTTTTTATAAAAAAAACATGTATGTGAAATGTGTTTGTGGTAGCGTGTTTAACCACTTGGCGCCTGCGCTATAGCTGATAAACTGCTACAGCGCAGGCTTAAAATGCTGGGAGGGCATACATGGACATCCTACCGGGTGGGCGCGCAGCCGGCTTTCCCTGTGATCGCAGAATCCTTCGGGGGAGAGGGGCCTTTACCATGTGATCAGCTGATTGCGGATGGGTAAACCACTCGAGTAAAGGGGGGGGGGGGGGGGGGAAAGAAGAGCTAATGCGTGGTATATCTGTCAGGGAGGACAGTGCCTCCAACAGACAAGAGTTTGTTTCAGCTTGGATGGACATCTTTGCCATAAAAACCAAAGCTCTAGAGAGCGCAAGGTGCAGAAAAATGCTTTTGGGAGGTTGGTATGGCTCGGAATAAATATAATAATTTGGATAAGATGTCCATGTTTAGAATATTTATGCGGCCAAACCAGGGAATTTTTAAGTGATGCAAAGACTCTAGTGATCTCTTAATTTTTGTCAGTAAAGTGCTGTAGTTAAGGGAGTAAAGAGCCTGTAAACCGGTGTGTAATCTCGGTGCCTAAATAATTGATTTTGCCTTGCCCATAAAAGGGGAAGTTGTTTTAAGAGTAGCCAAAATGTGTTTGGGAAGTGTGAAATTCAAGGCTTCGGTTTTGGATCTATTTAATTTAAAGTTGCTATAAGTGCCAAATCTATGAGGTTCCTGTAAAAAGGATACTAATGTACGGTTAAGTGACGTAGAGTAAGTCATCTGCACATAGGGATAATTTGCAATGGTTGGAAGTTGTTTGGATTCCATCTATGGAGGGGTTGTCAGATGGCTTGTGCTAGATATTCATGAACTATGACAAACAGGGATGGGGGGAACCCTGCCTAATGCCGTTAGCAATAGAAAGTGTTGGACTTCATTCTTTTGGTGAGAGCCACTGCTGAGGGAGAGGAATATAATGATTGGGTTTGGGCCCTAGATTTCTCTCCAAAATCATATCTGTTGTAAAGAGAGGCGGAGAAATGTCCAGTCAACCCTATCCAAATGCCTTTTCGGCATCACAAGTCAAAAAGCAGGATGAAATGGGATGCTAATGGGCATAATAAATTAAATGGAGGGTTTTGATAGTATTGTCCCTCGCTTCTCGAGCCGGGGACAAAGCCAATCTGATCCCTATGTATAAAAACTGGCAAGTGTGGGGTTATATGGCTTACAACTATCTTCGAGAATAGCTTGAGGTCCACATTTGAGAGATGGGTCTGTATTTCCCACAGCTTAAGTGATACTTACCTGGTTTGGGTATAACCGCGATCTGTGCTTGCAGCATCGATGAAGAAATAGGGTGGGAATCAATTGCTTCAAAAGCTTTTGCCATTATCGGAATTAAGAGGGGCAAAGGTTTTATGAAAGCCATCTGGGCCAGGACTCTTCCCATTTTTAAGGCCTTTAATGACCTGTAAACATTCTGTAGCTTGAATCAGAGCTTCTAGGTCCTCTGCATCGTGTTACGGAATGGTAGGTAAGGCTGTTTCCTGAATATAAGTGGGAATGGAAACGGAGCTCAATGGGGAGGGTATATTTTGTATAAAGAGGCGTAAAAATGCCTAAACTCGATTTCTGAGCTCTTATGTATTTTGTTATTGGAAGACGTGATAAGGTAAGGAATAGACTATCGGCTTTGTCTTGGCTGTATGATCTGTGATAAATGTCTACCACATTTATTAGCTTGTGTACACCTCTCATCTTATCCCTTGCTATAAGAGAGCAGTCCGCAAACAGGCGAAGGGGGTCTTGACGTGCATTTGAAAGTTACAATTTCATGTGCGTTTATGCTTGCATTTAAGCGATGAAATTGGTTAGTAGGTGTTTTAATATCTGTTGTGTGTTTGTGGTTTAATCTGGGGCCTTGTTGGATAAAAACGCCCCGTAAAACACATTTTAGTGCTTCACATTTAGTCATAGGGTGTGTCTGGTCATTGGCTTGATCTCGGACAAAGTCCCCCTTTAAAAAAAAAAAAAGCTTGAGATATGGAATTTGAGCTATGTCAGTCAAGATCATCATTCAGAAGCCAGGACTGACTACGAGAAGATTTAGGGAAGTGACCAATAAATGTACAGGCCCGTGGTCGGACCATAACCCAAGACCAATCGAGGATGTCTGGTTGGAGTCTGTCTAGATGGGATTGAGATATTAGGATGTAATTGATCCTACTATAAGAGTGGGCTGCTGAGAATCATGTGGTCTCTGTAGGGTGTAACACTCGCCATGCATCCATCAGGGTCAACTGTATGAGAAGAACAAATTTGTCAGTGTAGATGGAGTTGAGAGATGACTTGCCCGTAGAGGAGTCCAATTTCGGAATCAATGGCACATTTGGTACTACCGATCCAATCCTAGTGTGTGATCTGAAAGACTCCAGGTGGGCTGTCGGACAAGTGGAACTGTAGCTTCTCCAGGTTGGGAAAATAGACAGCCACTGTGAACACTGTTTACATATGTTTCAACTTTAAGAATATTTAGCGACCTGAGGGATCTGAGTCCAGCACCTCTGGGTTAAATGAGCAATGAACACACAATGATATACAATGTAATGCATATAATCCCACACATAGGTTGGACTTGTGTCTTTTTTCAACCTCACCTACTATGACACCCCTTTTGGATCTAGCCGTTGTGTTGGTGCTATGGAACCAAGTGCGAAAATATTTATTTGGTAAGCAAGGAACTATGTCAGAACGAAAATTTATTTCCTTAGTAACAGAAGTTGGACTTATGAAAGTGGTATAGGATTTCCCACTGCTTTTTGGAGTATTGCACACCCTACAATTGAGGGGGGCTATCCGTAAGAGAAACTGAAACATTTGCATGTTGGGCTAAAACTATGATTTAAAGTTGGACGACTAGGATGTTGTAATTCAAAACCAGCTATGGTAGTATAATAGTGGTGAGACACCGTAGCCAAAGCCAATAGGAATAGGGACATGGTACAACCACTCCATCTAGTTGCCTGGTTAGGAAGTTTTTTTGAAGCCTGCTAAATAGAAACTAATGGAAAATGGAAACTAATGGTGCATACATATATCAGAGCTGAGAAAAGCTCTGCATACTCTAATGTGGGGAACATGGGAAGCACTTGGAGAAACCCCGTCACAAATGTTCGCCACTATGGGTGCTCGTGGGCAACAGCCTTTTCAGGATCTCCAGTGAGAGCCCCCCTCCATCAAACATAGTAACAAAACATTGTAGAAACATCACAACACCAGTGATTGAAGTTGACAGGTGCCAACAAAGACAAGTCCCAAAGTAGGCACAATGAGTTTCCTAGATTTGAAGATCTCATCTTGCCAAAGATTTGGAGGTGTTTGAACAAGTACGCTTCTTTTTCTTCTTGGAGTGCGGTTTTCAGCCTGTGGTGAGTGGAAGGCCTGCGTCAACCAGCAAAACGCAATGACTCTTCACTGCCTGTGGGGAGGTAGGCTTCAGAATTTCCTCCCTAATTGGCGGAGCATAACGGAAAACCAATATATTCTGAGTATTCTGTCCCAGGGTCGATAGAACAATATCGGAGCTCTCAAAAGTATAAGCATGCATATGTACTTGGCTTGGGCCCATTTTGCAGCAATTGCTGCCTCAATGCGGTGTGGCATGGAAGCTATCAGCCTATGGCACTGCTGAGGTGTTATGGAAAGCCAGGATGCTTCAATGGCTGCCTTCAGCTCTTCTGCATTGTTCGTCCTCATGTCTCATCTTTCTCTTGGCAATGCCCCATAGATTCTCTATGGGGTTCAGGTCAGGCTAGTTTTCTGGCCAATCAACCACAGTCTTTGAACCAGGTTTTGGTGCTTTTGGCATTGTGGGCAGGTGCATTCCCATAGCTCGTCTGCAAAAGGAAGCATGAAGTGCTCCAAAATCTCCTGGTAGACGGCTGCATTGACCCTGGACCTAATGAAGCACAGTTGACCACCAGCAGATGACACGGCTCCCCAAATCAACACTGTGGAAACTTCACACTGGACTTCAAGCATCTTGCAGTGTGTGCCTCTCCATTCTTCCTCCATACTCTGGGTACTTGGTTTCCAAATGAGATGCAAAATTTGCTCTCATCAAAAGAGGACTTTGGACCACTGAGCAACATACCAGGTCTTTTTTTTCTTTAGCCCAGGTAAGACGCTTCTGAAGTTTTGTTGTTCAGGAGTGGCTTGACAAGAATACAACATTTGAAGCCCATGTCCAGGATCCGTCTGTGTGTGGTGGCTCTTGATGCACCGACTCCAGCCTCAGTCCACTCCTTGTGAAAGTCCCTAACATTTTTGAATGGCCTTTTCCCGACAATCCTCTCCAGGCTGCGGTCATCCCTGCTGCTTGTGCACCGTTTTTCTTCCACACTTTTCCCTTCCACATAACTTTCTATTAAAAAGGATGTCCGCTGGGGGAAAAAAAATATTAAAAGCCAGCAGCTACAAATACTGCAGCTGCTGACTTAATATTAGGACACTTACCTGTCCTGGAGTCCAGCGCTGTCCGCAGCAAAGGACGAGCGATCGCTCGTCACTCTGCTGCTCCCGCCATCCGCGGTGAGGGAACCAGGAAGTGAAGCGCTCCGGCTTCACTGCCTGGTTCCCTACGGCGCATGCGCCTGCTGATTGGCTCCTGCTGTGCACTGGGAGCCAAGTGTTCCCAGCACACAACGGGGAGAGGGGGGTTCGTGCGTGCGTAAGGTGACGTAATGCCCGCAGTCTGCCCGAGACTGGCCGGAAGTGGGTGCAAATAGCTGTCTTTAGACAGGTATCTGCACCCCCTCCCCCCCTGAAAGGTGTCAAATGTGACACCGGAGGGGGGGCGTTCCGATCAGCGGGAGTTCCACTTTATAGTGGAGCTCCGCTTTAATGTGCTTTGATACAGCACTTTGGGAACATCCAACTTTTGCAATTACTTTTTTTTGTTGCTTTCTCTCCTTTTATAAAGGGTGTCAATGATGGTTTTCTGCACAACTGTCATGTCGGCAGTCTTTTTTTTTTTTTTTTTTGATTGGGATTCCTACTGAACCAGCCTGAGACCATTTCAAGGCTAAGGAACCCTTTGCAGGTGTTATGGCTTAGCTGATTAAAGTGAGTCACTTTGAGCCTAGAATATTGCACCTTTTCACAATGTTCAAATTTTCTGAGATTGTGGTTTTCATGAGCTGTAAGCCATAATCATCACGGTTTGAACTATCTCGCTTTGCATGTAATGAGTCTCTCTCATATATTGGTTTCACATTTTAAGTTGCATTGGTGAAATTAACTTTTGCACGATATTCAAATTTATCGAGTTTCACCTGTATGAAGAACCTGTTAAAGGATCTGATGCATCAAAGGGTTGTGACTCGTATCTCCATGTTATCTGGGATTCTGCTCCCATATATTCCTGATTAAAAAGCCAACCGGAAGTTTTCGTTTGATTCTCAACTTGAAACTATTGAACAAGTCGGTCCTATACAAGCGGTTTCGTATGGACTCGCTCTTCAGTCGGGAATCTGCTGACCAAGGAATGCTTTATGGCATCAATCAAATTGAGAGATGCTTACCTTCATATTCCTATCGCCCCCCCCAATCTGGATCAGGATTTGGTACAGGGAGTATGGTACCGAATCGGTAAAGTCCTCAAATTGGAGGGAGCTTAAAGCAGTTGCATTGGCTACCACCTTTGTAAACCCTAATGGGATTCCATGTCCAGATTCTATCAGACAACGCCACTACTGTAGCCTACCTGAACAAACAGGGAGGCACGAGAAGCAGAGCTCTTCGGTTGCTGGCAGCAGAAATTCTGGAGTGGGCGGAAAAACAATTGGCTGTCCTTTTTCTACAGTCCATCTCAAATACACACTAAACGGAGGCAGATTTTTTTTTTTTTTTTTTTTTTTTTTTTTATTCAGGAGGCAGAGTGGAGCTTGAATCCAGAGATTATTGCATTGATCACCAGGACCTTTTTCAAAGGAAAATGCACAGCTCCCTTATTTCTTTTCCCTGCACAGAGACAGCCAACCATTCAGTGGATAGACACCTTGGCACAACCTTTAACCTGGTGTACGCCCCCCCCCCCCCCATTCCAGCTAATTTAGTTAGTATTGAGAAAAATACAGAAGGAAACTATGCCACGGTTAGGAAGGTCTACAATTCTTGGTGTCGTTAAGAAAATAGAGCTTTCTGTCTCGGTATTGGAATTCTTGCAAAATGGTGCAGACAAGGGTCTGACAGCACTCTTAAAGCGCAATTGGCCACATTGGATTTTCCTGGAGAGACCAATTTCTTCAGGATCTTTGGTCACTGTGTGTGTGTGTGTGTGTGTGTGTGTGTGTGTGTGTGTGTGTGTGTGTGTATATACATACATACATACATTTTTTTGGCACTTGCTAGTGCAGCTAAGCATTTTCCCAAATAGGATCTATCAGTGGTTTTGCAAGACCTCTTTAAAAAATTTGACTTTCACGACTGTATTTCTAGTTGCAATCACATCTGTAAGAAGTAAATGGAGAAATTATTGCGCTTGTTCCGAAATATTAAAAGTGAAAAGCTGCAACCAAAGAGTGTGTTATACTACACCAAACAAATATACAAACGGAGAGCAGATCACGCTAATATACATGATGAGCTGTGTATAAAGCAGCTAATATCAAATGACACTATATGCAAATATGTTACAACATATATAAATCTTAGTGAAAAATTATGACAAATTTTAGTGGATAAAGTCATTGAAGTGAGCCAAAGTCCACCATGAAGAAAGTTCATAATAAAGATGTGCCCAGTGCAGGATCAATGAAATATCCCAGGAAAAGTGATGAGAAAGGCACTTCCACCAAAGACAAACACTGCCTCTTACCGAATTTTATTGGTCTCTGTTTAGGGAGACCCAATACAGCATGAAATATTATTCAAACAGGTTTGTCCAATTCGGAGTGCTCGGATCGATCATTTAATTGTTTTTTCCAGATTTTTTCCAATTCTTTATCCAATCAGCAGATAAGAGGCAGTGTTTGTCTTTGGTGGAAGTGCCTTTCTCATCACTTTTCCTGGGATGTTTCATTGATCCTGCACTGGGGACATCTTTATTATGAACTTTCTTCATGGTGGACTTTGGCTCACTTCAATGACTTTATCCACTAAATTTGTCATAATTTTTCACTAAGATTTATATTTTTTACTAAGTATTTATATATGTTGTAACATATTTGCATATAGTGTCATTTATTTGATATTAGCTGCTTTATACACAGCTCATCATGTACCGTATTTATCGCGGTTAAAACGCGCTCTGGCGTATACCGCGCACCCCCAAAGTGGCCCCCAATCCTGTGGGAAATTTTTTTTTGTTTTTTTGTACTTAGTTTTGATGTCTTGCGCGGCGTCCATCTGCGGCCTCGTCGGGTCCGGCGTCCTTCTGCGGCTTCGGGTGTCCTCTTCGGCGGGTCCGTCTTCGGCGGGTCGGGCGTCCATCTTCGGCGGGTCGGGCGTCCTTCGGCGGCGTCCTCCCGCTCGTTTCCCGCCACGACTTTGAATACTGCGCCCGCATATAGCGAGCGCAGTACACTCGTGAATCTTCGGGCAGGCTCGGGCGCCTCTTGCACTGACGTCCTGTACGCTCAGGACGTCAGTACGAGAGGCGCCGAGACTGGCCGAAGATTCACGAGTGTACTGCGCTCGCTATATGCGGGCACAGTATTCAAACTCATGGCGGGAAAGCGGGTATCGGCGTATATCGCGCACCCACGATTTTGCCCTGATTTTCAGGGCAAAATAGTGCGCGGTATACGCCGATAAATACGGTATATTAGCGCGATCTGCTCTCTGTACATCTGTAAGAAGAATTGGTGAATTGCGCGCACTAACGTGTGTTTTTTTTTTTTTTTTTTTTTTGTCCATTTACCCTGATAGGATTGTACTTAAAACAGATCCAGGGTTTTTGCCAAAAGTAGCAACAGTTCAGAACCGGTCGCAGGAGATCATGCTGCCAATCTTTTGCTCAAACTCTTAAGGGGGGGGAGTCAGTTTCACAACTTGGACGTGAGAACCCTATTACATTACCTGTAAGTAATGAAAGTTTTTATGTCCTCGGAGTATGGAAACAAAAAGGGCCACCAAGCATCAAAGTATTGCTAGATGACTTAAATCGGCTGTTTGGTTAGCATACTCTCAGATGGGACCATCTTCCCCGCTGGGGAGTTGCGCACACTTTACAAGGGCTCTAGCCACTACATGGGCAGAAAAAGCTGTTGCCACCCCAGATCAAACTTGTAAGGAGGCTATGTGGTCAAGTTAAACATTTTCTTTCATTAGATGTCCTGTCAGCAGGTGATGAGGTTTTTGGCAGAAAGGTCATGCAGGTGGGGTCTCTCCCTAGTTGAAAAAGTCTCATTCTTCCACAGATGCTGTCCTGAAAGATGAGTAAGGGAAATTTCAAGTTGGACTTACCAGTAACTTGTTTTCCAGGAGTCTTTCAGGACTGCAATGATCCGCCCTATTTTTTTTTTTTTTTATTATGCAGTGACTAACCATATTATGATTGTGTTCCAGCCTGGGCCGGAGGTTTACTACTACTAGCAACATGTGGGAAGTAGCCTCCTTTTTAAAGTTTAGTGGAAGTTGTGTTTCCTGTTGGCGAGTGGGAGGAACCACTCTCCCAGGTGCTATCGGTAAGTCTAACTTGAATTTTTCTTGATCTTCCAACTTTTAGTAAAGATGTTGGATATGGGTAGTGTGCTCTTGCAAAATGAGATTATGGTCATTTAACTGTATCACCGTGTCCTCAACCATTTGCTCTGCCTCCTCTATGCAAATGTCTGTGGGCTCCGGTTTGTAAGAGCCCTCCAGCCTGTTTTACATAGCCCTCTATATCTTGGGATGGAAGCGCTTTAATATAGGATTCCATGTCCCGTTCATCCCTTGGACACTGGTGAGGGACTCCTGGAGAGGGTAGAACTGCGTACTGGGGTGATCAGGTGTGCTGCCTTGTGCTCACATGTGAAGCGGGTCAGCGCCATCTTGGGAGCCTCTGGTGTCCAGGCTGGATCAAGTAAACGGGACAATCCACCCCCCCCCTCCTTTCTGGGTGCCTGGCGACCCTCGCCGCCCCATCGCTGCCGGTGTGAAGATGGTTGGGTGTTGGAGCCTTTAGACCCTTGGTCATAGAGGGAGCAGGAGACCAAGTCCTATTTTGCCAAGCGCTAGGCCACACCCCCACTTTTAATTGTAACAGTAAACCTATTGAGTTACACAGTGCAACTAAACTTAATAGTGGGCTTATGGTGTTCATTTTTACAATCTTTGCCTTTTTGAATAATCTGCCTCAAATATTGTATTAAAATATTGCTATACTGTATTTTGGTAGTCAGCCAGTTTTTCTTATTTTTCCATCTTTAGCACAGACAACTTGCATTTTATTGAACATCTAACATTAAAGAGTCACTAAAGGATTTTTTTTTTTTTTTAGCTTAATGGCTTCCTTTACCTTACTGCAGTCCTGGTTTCATGTCGTTTAGTTTTTGCTCTGATGTTGCTATAATCCTTCTCTGTTCTGAACACTTCCTGGTTTCCTGATGACCACAGTACTGGGAGATTCTAGTTTCATTTTCCAAACCATCACTGCTCTATGGCTCTGTCTAGCACAGAGGCAGGATAACATGCAAAAACAAAACTAAATGCAAAAACGAAACTGTGTAGGTACATTATATGATTGATTTTTTTTATATATTTTTTAATCAATTTTAAAAGGAATCAGTTAACTATTATGTCTCTATACCCTGTAAACGGTCATTTCAGCAAAAAAACATTTTTTTCCTTTACAACTCCTTTAAGTGCAGTTGTAAGAAGCAAGTAATTTTTATGCCATATTTTGTTTTGTTTGGAGTAGTTCGAAAACAAGAGGAGGAAGCTGAAGATAATGGCTTAGAAGAAGATTCAGGAGATAGCCAGGTAGTATATCTTGAATGTGCATAGATGTGTTGCTACAAAGTAGTTGAAATGTTTCTGCTTTACGTGTAGTTTTATGCAATTTCCTCTTCATATTCAAAATGAACACCTGAGAGTTTGAGAGTTGTCGTGGGATCCCATATTGTTTGTCCTAAGAGTTGCCGATACATCTTTATACAAGCTTAAACCTGGGGGGGAAGGGGGTTGCGGTGGGGTGTGTAAGGGGTAGGACTTCATGAGCTCTAAAAAGCTGCTTTTTTGGGCGCTTGAGTTCCCCCCCCCCCCCCCCCATGTAACCACGTAGGCACATTATAATGCTAGGCATGTTCCCATTTTAATGCATTCTAATGCCCAGAATTCTGGCCAATCTAATATAAACTCCAGATGCGGGACCGTGCACATATGCGATTGCAAAAATATGGCTTTTTTTTACTGCTGCTAAACACTCTTGTAGGAGAAAACGTCAATTGTCAACGCCTAATTTTTCTTTTTTTTCTTTAAAGTCAGCAGCTACAAATACTGCTGACTTTTAAAATAAGGACTCTTACCTGTCCAGGGCGCCCGTGATGTCGGCAACCGAAGCCTATCTGTCGCTTGGGTCCTGCCACCGCCATCTTCGGTAAAAGAATCCGGAAGTGAAGCCTTGTGACTTCACTTCCTGGTTGTTTACTGCGCATGCGTGACCCGTGCTGCACGATCTCACTGGTCCCTGCTGTCATCTGGGACCTGTGTGTCTCCCAGAAGACAGCGGGGGGGGGGGGGGGTTGTATGGCGAAGGCGCCGGAAGTGGCATATATTTTGCTTCCACTTCTGGGCATAGATACCCGAGCCACCCGTAGGTGGCTCGGCTATCTGACCAGAAGTGAGAGCAAAATACCTGTATTGGACAAGCATCTGTGCAATGGCCCCCCCCCCCCCCCCGAAAGGTGACAAATGTGACACCGGAGGGGGGGGAGTGTTCCGAAAAGTGGAAGTTCCATTTTTGAGTGGAACTCTGCTTTTAAGCAGGTGTTACTCCAGTATTTCTGCAAATTGGAAATGCGCTTAATAGCAAAGTCTACTTCCACTTTGTGGAGCAAGCAGGTCAATGTAAGTGTCTACAACTACGTTAAAGTAGATTTCCAGCCTAACGCAAACTAGTCTTAAAAATGTTCCCTCCCCCATTCTACTTCCTATGCCATCTAATCTGAATAAAGATGTGTCCAGACACATCCTCATTTCCGTCTCTTCTGTGTCAGTAGTCTCCCCTGCATTTGCCACTCGCTAACACTGGATTGTGTGATTTGAACCAGAGTGGACTAAAAATGGGGGGAGCGGGGGGTCTTTTTAATTTTTGGTTATTGTTGGGGTGAAATTCTATGTTAAAGCATTTTAGCAAGGACATTGTACAAAACAGTAAGATCTCGTCTCTAGAATATTCTGCAAATTTTTGTGAGCTGGTGCCCAAAAATATTGGAGAACGTTTTGAATAAGGCACAGTGAGGACTTCAGCTATGAAGAGAGTTCAGTTAAACTGAATGTATTCACCCTTGAGGAGGCAGTTAAGAGTATAAATATATAAATGGTCCCATACTGTGAACTTTGGTGCAAAGTTTTCCCCTGTCGGAATGAATTGTACCATGGTGTTTAAATCCCCCCCCCCCCCCCTGGATTAACTTTGGGTGTGGGATTCTATATATGGAGGCTTTAGATTGGAAATTGTGTCCGTGGCTTCAGTGCTGCTTGCATCAAACCCCCCCCCCAATTGAAATTACAGTAATATCGGCTTCTGCCTGGGGTTATGGTCCACACTGATGGTAGTAATAAAGTACATTTTATTTAAAAAAAATTTAATTCTATAAGATGACCTTGTCAAGTTAATAAGTGGCAAATATATCAATGTCTTTGGCCACCTTTTTGACAAACTGTTTCATCTTCTGATGCTAGGCTAAGAAAAATTCTAAATTCTTTTTTTCTTTTTTTGGAACAGGAAAATGAAGAGACAAGTTTGGAGCAAGGTACTATCTAATATTGCACCCATATCCTACAGTTCATGGTGGGGTTCCTCACAAGTAGAGTGGACTTGTACTCAAATGTTAACATTTTAACACCCTTACTGGCATGTAATGAAGGTCATTTCAAATGGCAGTTCTAGAGAAAATGCTGTTACAAAACCGCAAGCCTAAATATTTGGCAAGTTTTAATTATTGGGTCCTCCCCAACAGCAGTGATCAGATACATAGGCTTTGGCTTTTGTGTTGGCCCTAGGAAAAGAGCAGTGTTCTCTTTTTTAGAAAAGCAAATATTTCAAACTTTCTGTTTCTATGTATTAATTTCTGAAAATCTAACCTTTGGCATAAGTCCACCTTAATGTGCCTGCAGTTCGGTTGAGGCATGGGCCACAGAGATTGGAAATGTAAATTGCCAGATCTGTGAAATTTATTGTGATTACTTATATTAACTATAGTAATTTTTAAGTAAAGTAACCTTTGGACTTCATAGATCTGGAGCTTAAAGGTGCATTAAGCTTTTAGTTGACCAAACTGCATTACAGTTGCAATGACAGTCAAATCATTGGCTGTGTGAAGATAGAGGTAAATGACGAACAAGCATTCTTCTGTCTTGGGATTAAGCTTTTATTTGCTTCATTTCTTGCATTTCGGATGTTTGGAAGATCACTAAATGCTGAAAATGGATTTCACAAACAAAAATGGATTTTCTGTGAAATTGGAACATTTCTCGAAATACTAAAACAAAATAATGGACTATTTCGGCGGTCTAGAAGAACACAGAGAACATCCACATGTCAAGTTGGGATGGAGTTCAAGATGACCAGAAGCATCTTTCGTGTTTGCAGCTTTTCTTATAGGTTTGGCCACGTTCGGTGTTTAGTTGGCTATTAACTTTAGGTTTAGTGTGCAAATATATGGAAATAAAAAATCTATACATATATATCTATATATTGATTTAAAAAAAAAATTACATAATTTTCCAATCTCTGTGCCTAGTTTTCTAATTTGGCAGTCATGCCAGTTCCACGTTTTGTACTTTGTTTTTTTCCCTGGTCATTAAATTGTGCCGTTCTATTCCTATTAAATCTATAGAAAATGAGAAAGTGCTCGAGATATTGGGGGAAAGTGATAAATCTGAACAGCTTAAAGAAGAGGCTCCAGAAGTGGAGGAGTCAGTTGATCAAGATAACAGTTGTGATGAATCCCAGAAGACAGAGGAAGAGGTTTTTGTCACCATTGAATCTGCCGATAACACATTAGATTTAGATGATGAAACAAATAAAGATTGTGAAGCTGAAGAAACGATTCCTCTAGGTCCAGATGATAGGGAGTGTTTAGAACAGAATATGATAAAGGACACGGACTCTGAAATGGCCATAGATAGCGCAGGTGGTCAGAGTAGCCAAATGGAACACATTCTTGATAATTTGGAAGATGAGATGAAGACGCAAGCTGAGGAAGAGGCTAAAGATGGTGAGCAGGCATTGAAGAATGAAAACACAGAAGCAGCATCTACTAAAGTATCCTCTGCAAAAGAGGACGATCAGAAAATGAGGTTTGTTTTTTTCTCAGTATTAGACCAGATTTGTTTTTCTTTTCAAAGGTACTTTGAAATATGGTTTTCTTTGGCATATTTTCTATAGTAAAACTAATTAGACTTTTGAGATTTTTTCCTTTTCATGTCAATTTATACTTTATTTTGTTGAAACAAAATCTACTTAACATAATTTTAATGTTTTGCATGTCTCTTACACAAACATTTGTGGCCAAATGTATGGTAGGTCTTGAAAACAACTGTTGACTAGTATTCTCTCTTTAGTTTGACTGAAGAGGAAGCTGATGGGAACCTCAAAACCGACGAGAAAGGTATGTGTAATGTAGTTTTCTTTCTTGACACTGAAGCGATCATTGTATTGCCTTTTGCATAAAGCTGTGGCTCGTTCCTGTCTAAAGTACAGGTTTAATTTTGTAAGTCAAAAATGGTAATGTAATTGTAATGTTATTCATATGTATATACGATTGTTAAAGAAGTGCAGCCAAAGCTAGTTTGGCTGTGCTTCTCCGGGGGATCACAGGAGTGTTTTTTGCACTTCTGTGACTCGTTTGCAGCAGACAGCAGGCTGAAACCTTCTGACTTCAGAGCCGGTCCAGGCTTAAAAGATTGCGACCATCTTTATGGACCAGCACCCAGCTGAGCCGCTGAGAGCCTGACCCGGCTGTTTCTGTCACCTTCATAGTCTGGGGGGTGGTGCCAAGAGCGGAGAGCCTGTGACTGACAGTCACCAGCTCTATTCATGGAGCTGTTGGACTCGGCGGGGGACCGATGCTGCATCCAGCTAAGCAAGTATGGTTAAAAGATTCCTTTCTCTTTCGTTCATAGACGGACACAGCCTTCATTGACCTTAGGGTTATGCTTCTTCCTACCAGGAGATTTAGGCAGAATTCTACAGCACTTAAGGTGTTAAAAACTTTCCTTCATGCCGCTCCTCCCAGGGGGCGTGGCTCCCCCAGGCATAACCCCCACTCTGCTCTAGCAGCTTCAGTTTGTTTCTGCCTAACCGTCAGGAGAGTCAGGCTCTCTCTGGAGTCCTGGACTCTGGAGATTTTTTTGCGATTTTTCTTGCGATTTTTCTCGCTTTTTATTATTTTGTTCCTGCATTTTGAATCCTGCGATTCTTCTATCAACAGCCGACTGGGTGACAGGCTGGGTCCTCGGCCCTTGTAGTCCCCCCAGGTTCGGCCTTCGAGCGTGTGCCTGCCCTCAGCTCAGCTTTGGGACGTCCACGACAGGCCCCTTTGCTCCAGGGGCGGCCGGGGAACTTCGGTTCTAGGGCACACATATGACCGGTCTTTATGGCCTTGTCACGGTGTGTCTGGCCGACAGCCATGCCGTTTAGCGGACGTTGGTTCTGTCTGGGATACCTCCAGCCGGTAGTCGCAGGACAGGTAAGTAGTGACCCTTGCTCAGGTAAGTGGTCTGGCTGGAATTTTCCCTGGGGAGGTCGACTGAGGGTTCGCCCTGCTTTCCTCTCTCCCTTATTCCTCTCCTTCCTTCCCTTTTGGGTAGCGGCTGTGAGGGTTTTTTTTTTTTTTTTTTTTCTGGGGTCTCTTTTTATTACACCGGGGCCTGTGTGTTAGCTGGGGCTGTGTGTGTTCACTGCAGGGGGCTGTAGTGTTCTGCGGGACTTGTGTGCTGTTTTACTATGCTGCTGTGGATGCTGGCTGTCTGTTTTCAAAAAATTATTTATTTTTTTTTAAAGTGCGCCACGGCCGCCATTTTGCCGTAGTCGCGTCTTGTATATCTCGGCGGCCATTTTCTTGTGGTCCTTGGCAGTTTTTTTGCATTACGGCAGCCATCTTTAATTTTCGTTTGTCCTCGTGTGGCCGTTTTAGCGCTCGGAGAGACCGCGAATCTCTCCGTGGGGACTGTCAGCAGCGCAGCCGGCTTCTCAGCACATCATCAGGCTCCTCTCAGCGCGATGCACCAGGCGGGGTGGTGAGTTCCCTGGGGGCCCTCATGCTCAGAATAGAGCTAGAACAGCCGGGAGGTGACCGTGGGTGGTTCTCTGCTTAGCAGTTTGGGTAACTCGGTGGTGGGATGCCCTGAAGCCTGTACTAGGTACTATCCTCCCCACTAAGGCCTGAGTTAACCCTTGATGCCCCTCCCCCTGCCACTTCTGTTGAGGGAGTGTTATTTCTGAAGCAGCTAGTGCCTGGTTGGGGGGTAAAAAAGCGCCCCCTCCCTGAGCCTGCTTCGGGGGATGCCGCTGACATTAGACTATGCCCGGCTATTGCGTCTGGTTCTGTGGTGTCAGTGGATGCGGACTATAAAAACCCACGCGACCAAGGAATTTGTTGGAGCTCTTATTTTCTGCGGTTAGAGCTTATAGCTCAGTAAGTAGACGGTTTGTGGTTTTGGCGGAGGTACCAGTGGTACTGGTCCCTTCTGGGTTCCGCAAAAACGCACTGCAACTGTGTCCCTTATTTGGACTTTTTATGTTACACCGCAGTGTGTGTGTGTATATGTATATATGTATGTGTGTGTGTATGTGTGTGTATGTGTGTATATATGTATATGTATATGTATATGTATATATATATATAATATATATATATATATATATATATATATATATATATATATATATATAATGTATATATATATAATTTTTTGCAGTCCCTGAATGCTCCTGCCTGTGGGTACCCCGCTGAGACCGGTTTTGACTCGGTCTCTGGTGTCACAGACTCTGACTAGAGGGCTGTAGCTCCTGCTGCAGGAGCTGGGGGCACAAGATGCTGCTGAGCCCTGTAAGGACCTAGCTGAACGTTTGGTTCGGGGTCTGTAGTTCGTCTGTGAGTCGGTCCTGGATGCGCTTCCCTTGCTTTCCAGGGCCTCCGCCTTTGTGGGGGTGTTTGCGCCACCTCGTGTGGCTTGCATGCTGGTCTTCGGACCGATCCTCAAAGGGTCCTTGGTGGACTCACCCCTTTAGGGGTGGGCGGCTTTTTGGGCCTCCCGGGTTGGCACCCCTAGGGATGCCACGGGTGGTAAGAGCACGCTGCTTCCTCTGCTAGGAAGGGCAAGGAGCCTCGCCGTCGGCGAGGGACCTCCTCTCCCGAGCGGGTCGTGCGCCCAGCACGGTGGGTATTCTGCAGGGTGCTAAGGCCCCCGCTGCGGGGCTGTGACGCGCCTGGCACCACGTGCCTTACGGGCCTGCGGACGGTATTGCTTCCGCATGTAGGTCTGCCCCCGCCCGTGTCGGGTGGAGGGCTGGCTTTGTGATTTTGCGGCTCGGTTGAGGCCTCTTCTTTCCGACCGTTGGCTTTGCGAGGTTTTCTCGCGGTGCAAGATAGATTTTCTCTCTTGGTTGCCTAACAGATTTTTTCCCTCCATCCTCTGGCTTCCTCCGGTTCGCTGGTTGGTTCTGTCCAGGATCTTCTGATCGGGGGAGTGATGGTGCCAGTTCCCTCAATGGAACGGTCTCAGGGGTAATACTCCAATCTGTTGGTAATCCCCATGGTGGACGGGGTCTGTCCAATCCTGGGCCTCAGGGCCCTCGTTTGTTTTTTGTAAAGTACAAAATTTCAGGATGGGATTTTTTTTCTGGCATCCTTGGATGTCATGAACGCATACCTGCATGTTCCCATATGCTCTAAGCACCAGAGATTCTGGGCTTTGCGGTCAGGGAGGACCTTTTTCTTTTTGTGGCCCTCCCGCTCGACTTGGTGTCGACACCACAGGTTTTTACCGGGGTGCTCGTCCCGATACTGGCCCGGCTGTGTCAGCGGGGGTTTATCGTGGGGTGTCTGGATGACATTCTCCTACGAGCTTCTGAGAACTCTGCATTTGTGGAGCCGTGTCTATCACGTGTCAGACTCTCCAGGAAGTTTGGCTGGCTTCTGTTTTTGTCCAGAAGTCAGTGTTGGTCCCGTCTGGGACTGGAATTCCTGGGACTAGTCCTGGATTCCGCCGGGGCGGGAGTTTTGTTCTCCTAACGGAAAAATTTAAGACTCGGCAATCTGCTGGGCAGCAGTTGTCGACCTAGTGGTGGTCATCTCCGCGATTCTGCTTGAGGGTTCTGGATCTGACGGTGGCCTCTTTCGAGGCGGTTCCGTATGCCCAATTCCACGCCAGGGTGCTACAGGAGGACCTGTGGTCACGTGGGGACTAGCTTCCGTCATCTCTGGATTACCAGGTTCGGATGAGTCATCTAGTCCCTGGTGTGGTGGCTGATGTTTACCGGTGCTTCGGGCCGGGAAGTCGTTTCGGCCAAGCCACTGGACAGTGGTCGCGACGGATGCCAGCCTCTCCGGTTGTGGGAGGGGTTTTTGGGGCACCCAGTCAGCCCTGGGGTGCTGGACTCAGGTGGCGACCCACCTACCAATCATTGTTCTGAATCGAGCTTTGCCTTGCCTGGTGGTCCCTGGATCTACAGGGCCGACCATTCGGGACCCTGTCCGTCAACGCTGTGGCGTACGTCGACCATCAGGGAGGCACACAGAGCTCTGTTGCAGCGACGAGGGTCGCGCACATACTTGGGTGGGCCGAAGGGTCCGTTCCGGCTCTATTGGCCGTGTACATTCCGGGAGTACGGAATTGGTAAGCCGACTCCTAAGTCGGACTGTGCTTGACCACGGAGAGTGGTCTCTCCATCCGTAGGGGTTTTTCAGTATATGTGCCGAAAGTGGGGCACTCCAGGCGTGGTCCTTCTAGTGTCCCGCCTCAACCGGAAGGTGCCATGTTTTTGGCCAGGTCACGGGACCCGTGGGCTGACGCGTCAGGCGCGTTGGTGGCTCCTTGGGGTCGCTATCGCCTGCTTTACACCTTCCCTCCTCGGTAGCTTCTTCCTCGCCTGCTGCGCAGAGTGGAAGCCGAGGGTATTTATCAATCCGGATTGCCCCAGATTGGCCGCGTCGCTCCTGGTACGCGGGCCTGGTGCGTCTGGTGGCTGACGCCCCCTAGCATTTTCCCCTGGGGGTTGATCTTCTGTTACAGGGTCCGATCTTCCACCCTGTTTTTACAGCCACTGGCTTAGCGACGTGGCTGTTGAGAGCCTGGGGCTGGAGGCCCGAGGCCTATTGGGCTCGGTGGTCTCGACCGTGCTGCCAGCACGGTAGTCTACCTCACGTAGGATTTACATCATACGTGGAGGGCCTGCATCTCTGGTGAGGAGATGAAATGGCACCCTCGTACGTACGTGGTATCCAGGATTCTGCTGTTTTTTACAGCAGGGAGTGGATCAGGCTCTCGCCTTACCTACAGTTGGGAATCAGTTTTCTGCTCTGGCTGTTATTTTCAATGAGCCTTGGCGTCGCACTCCTTGGTGCGTACGTCTGTTCTGGGGGTCTGGCATATGGCCCCTCCACTACCCCCATGGGACTTGTATTTAGTCCTTTTGGTTCTTCTGGATGCTCCCTTTGTGGACATTCGGGAGGTTTTTTGTTGACTGTCACGAGACTGGAGCAGGTTTAGCTCAAGTGCTAGAGTACCTGCCCTTCAGGCTTTTGACTCTGGGTTCTAGCCCAGGAAGGTCTGCGTTGTCACGTGGCCGTGGCTCGTCGTGGGCATTTCCACTGTGATTTTTTTCTAGTAGCAATTACCTCGATCAGACTAGTGTTTGTCTGAACTGGAGGCCTTGTCTTGCATGGCTCCCTGCTTGGTCATCCATAAGGATGAGGTGGTGCTGCGGCGCAGCCGTCTTTTCTCCCCAAGGTGGTTTCGGCTTTTCACGTTGGTGTGGACATTGTTCTTCCATCCTTATGTCCTTGGCCGAAATGGAGGGAGGTGGCCACTTTTACATCCTCTGGATGTGATTCGGGCCCTACGTATGTACTTAGTGAGACCGACTTCCGGAACGGAATCGTAGCAGATGTTTGTGTCGCTGGCTGGTTCTACCAAGGGGCCTGGTAGTCTCGTCGGCCACCTTTTTCCGGGGTGGATCCGACGGATTGTGCTTCAGGCCTATGCCCTGAAGGGGCAGGCGCCTCCCTTTTGGGTTACGGCGCATTCGACCAGGGCGATCGGAGCCTCTTGGGCTTTCTGGCATCATGCCTCTGTGTCACAGGGGTGTATGGCAGCGACCTGGTCGTCGTTCCACACTTTTTCTAAGTCTTAAAGGTGGATGTGAGTGCATCTTCTGATGCCTCCTTCGGCCGCAGGGTGTTACAGGCGGCAGTTTACGGTTGGAGTTCCTCCGTTGAGTAACTCCGGTTTTGTTTGGGGTGTAACCTGTTTTTGCTGTGTTATTTTCCCACCCCTCGAATTTTTTTGACACTGCTTGGGGACGTCCCTAAGGTCAATGAAGGCTGTGTCCGTCTATGAACGAAAGAGAAAAAAGGATTTTTGTACTCACCGTAAAATCCATTTCTCTGAGTTCATAGACGGACACAGCACCCACCCCTCCTTGGTTTGTACTGCTTGTTACGAACTGAAGCTGCTAGAGCAGAGTGGGGGTTATGCCTGGGGGAGCCACGCCCCCTGGGAGGAGCGGCATGAAGGAAAGGTTTTTAACACCTTAAGTGCTGTAGAATTCTGCCTAAATCTCCTGGTAGGAAGAAGCATAACCCTAAGGTCAATGAAGACTGTGTCCGTCTATGAACTCAAAGAAATGGATTTTACGGTGAGTACAAAAATCCTTTTTTTTTTTTTTTTTTTTTTTTTTTTTAAGCTGAAGTCCAGGTGCATATAACACACCAATTAATGCTGATTGTGTTTATCAATACATCATTAAATGTGATTTTGAAATGCAGTGTAAGTACCTGAATTCACCCTGGTGGCTGCCTCTTGCAATGCTCAGACTGGGAGAAGTTGACTGCTTGTGTGCTTCATTCATTTTATTTTTTTTATTTTTTTTAATGTCCAAATTTTAAAGGCTGGGTCATGACCTGTAAAGATAATTAAATGTAGCAGACGGAACCGTAAATCTCAGGGCTGAATTGAAAGAAATTTAAATCATTTGGCAGGTAAAGCAGCCCTTGTATATTTCAAGAGCTGTTTGCCTGCAGTTCAGCTTTGAGCCCAGGTTCACACTGCTGCGAGTTAGAAATTGTGTGAAGTCAGCTGAACTTGCACGATTTCAAACCAGCAATGCAGTCTGATTTGACAGACATCTGTGCGAGTTCATGCACAAATGTCTATTCAAATTGCCCCCGAAGTTGCCAAAAGTAGTACAGGAACTACTTCTGGGAATCTGTGCAGCACAGATCTGGATGGTACCATTGCTGGCAATAGCTGCCGATTTTGGAGTGCGATTTGGCTCAATGTGAACGTGGGCCATCACGGTTACATTTGCTTTTGCAAACTTCACATCTTTTAACAAAGAAAATAGTTGTTGCATGTGTAAAGAATTTGGACACTTCCCCACTTAAAAACAAACTTGTTACTTGGCCACTTCCAGACCACCGCACGCCGATATACGTCGGCTGTTTGAAGAGGGATATCATTCTTATGGCAGCAGCTAGCTGCCATAACCCCTGTATCCCCTTCTTCAGCGGGCGGTCTGGTTTCCAATTTAATAGTGGTCTCTGCAGTGCATTCGCCGCAAGATAACTTTTATGGGTGGCAGGAGAGGGAGTGCCCTGCATCGCCTAATCGGCAGCGGCGGGTGCCAGTGGGTCCTTGCTGGTGGGTATGGAGATGAGTGAGGGGGAAGATGACCCCCCACCCATCTCATACCATTTTTTTTTTTTTCTTATTGCATTTTAGTGTAAATATTGTATTTGAGGTCTTTTTGACCCCATGTAAACATCCCTTGTAATATGAATAAAAGTAATGCATTTTTTTTTTAAAAAGAACAGTGTAAAAATAAAAGGTGAAATATTTTATTTGTTTTTAAATGGGCCCCGTCGAGCTTGCGTGCAGAAGTGGGTGCATACATGAGCAGTGTCCACATGTGAAAACAGTGTTTAACCACTTAAGACCCGGACCAAAATGCAGCTAAAGGACCCGGCCAGGTTTTACGATTCGGCACTGCGTCGCTTTAACAGACAATTGTGCGGTCGTGCGACGTGGCTCCCAAACAAAATTGGCGTCCTTTTTTTCACCCACAAATAGAGCTTTCTTTTGGTGGTATTTGATCACCTCCTGCGGTTTTTATTTTTTGCGCTATAAACAAAAATAGAGCGACAATTTTGAAAAAAATTCAAATTTTTTACTTTTTGCTATAATATCCCCCAAAAATATATATATAAACTTTTTTTTTTTCCTGAGTTTAGGCCGATACGTATTCTTCTACCTATTTTTGGTAAAAAAAAATCGCATTAAGCGTTTATCGGTTGGTTTGCGCAAAATTTATAGCGTTTACAAAATAGGGGATAGTTTTATTGCATTTTTTTTTTTTTTTTTTACTACTAATGGTGGCGATCAGCGTTTTTTTTTGTGACTGCGACATTATGGCGGACACATCGGACAACTTTGACACCTTTTTGGGACCATTGTCATTTTCACAGCAAAAAATTTATTAAAATGCATTGTTTACTGTGATAATGACAATTGCAGTTTGGGAGTTAACCACAAGGGGGCGCTGATGGGGTTGTAAGACATCATGTGTGTTTACAACTGTAGGGGGGGGGTGTGGCTGTAGGTGTGACGTCATCGATTGTGTATCCCTATAAAAGGGATCACACGATCAATGCCGCCGCCCAAGTGAAGAACGGGGAAGCTGTGTTTACACACAGCTCTCCCTGTTCTTCAGCTCCAGGGACCGATCACGGGACTCCAGCGGCGATCGGGTCCCGGAGCTTCGGACCGGGTCGCGGGCGCGCGCCCACGGCTGGGTACTAGCACAGGACGTACCTGTACGTGCATGTGCCATTCTGCCGACGTAAATGTGCAGGAGGCGGTCCTTAAGTGGTTAAACCACACATGTGAGGTATCGCCACGAACAATAATTCTAGCCCTAGACCTCCTCTGTAACCCAAAACATGCAACCCGTAGAATATTTTAAATGTCGCCCATGGAGATTTTTAAGGGTGAAAGTTTGTCGCCAATCCTCGAGCGGGCGCAATATTGAAGTGTGACATGTTGGGTATCAATTTACTCGGCGTAACATTATCTTTCACAATATAGAAAAAAATTGGGCCAACGTTGCTGCGTTTATCTTTTTTTTTTTTTTATATTCCGAAAAGTGTCCCCCCCCCCCCCCCAAAAAATGTGCGCTTGTAAGACGGGTGTGAAAAAGTATTGCAGCGACTGCCGTTTTTATTCTGTAGGGTGTTAAGAGTTGTAGAGTTGTCCTAAACGGCAGGCAGCGGAGTTTGGCGTCTGGAAGATGTAAAAGATGGGAGCCCATTTATAATGTTTTATTTTGAAATTGGCTGTCTTAAGCGTTTAGAGGTGGGGCTTTTCACCTTGGTTCTGAGTGGTGGTGTGTGTGTGTGTGTGTGTGTATATGTGTGTGTATGTGTGTGTGTATATGTGTGTGTATGTGTGTGTGTATATGTGTGTGTATATGTGTGTGTATATGTGTGTGTATATGTGTGTGTATATGTGTGTGTATATGTGTGTGTATGTATGTATGTATGTATGTATATATATATATATATATGTGTGTGTGTGTGTGTGTGTGTGTGTGTGTGTGTGTATATATATATATATATATATATATATATATATATATATATATATATATATATATATATATATATATATATATATATATATATATATATATATATATATATATATATATTCATTCATATTCCTGCAATATTATCTCCAATGATGGTGAACCCAAAGGAACAACAAAAACACCAAAATCCAAATACCCCACGTATGAGTTATAAATTAAACAAAAATGCAATATAATCTCCCAAAACAAGTCCAGTGTTGCAAAAAGTCCAATGAAAGTCCAAAAAAATAATGGTGCTCCTTAAAAGAATATGTAACTACTGCGCCATCGTCACTAACTTCTGAAATGGGCACTCGCCAGACCTAGATTTAAAATGCGCCTGTAATATCAAAGTGGATCTCTCCCCTCCTCACAGCCAATGCGCAATCCTCCTCCACATAAACATGTGTTTCCTGGTGGTAACTGGTTAATCTAAAACAAGGTGCTAATCATAGTGCAGTAGGTTCAAACTGTTTTTATTGAAAAATAGGTAAAACAAGGTCTCACTCACAAATTGCTGTGCCTTCAGACCGGCACCAAGTCCTTCCAGCAAAGCAGAGCGCTCAGCGTACTGATCCCCTCGGTTAGCGTGCGCTCCATGCCTACGTTTTCCGATTAGCACATTGCTTTAGAATAACCAGTTGGCTAGTGTCCATTTCAGAAGTTGGTGACAGTGGAGCGTTTTTTTTTTTTTTTTTTTTTTTTCGTGGAGCAGTAGTCACATTATTTTAAGGAGCACTATTATTATTTTGGACTTTTTGCAACACTGGACTTGTTTTGGGAGATTATATTGCATCTTCGTTTTTTAATTTATAACTCCTACATGGGGTATTTTTGATTTTGTGTTTTCGTTGCTTTGTTTTTTGGGTTCGCCATCACTGGAGACATTGCAGGATTGGCGCAGTAACACATTCATTTATTTATATTTTCTACACTTAATTTTGAGGCGTATATAGTACTGCAGCAGATCTTTTATACACAAAAAAAATTTGCGCTGGTAACACATATATCTATATATACAGTAGTATGTCTGTAATGAAAAAAAATTTGTACAAGTCAATCTGTGCAAGTGTCAGGCAGGTGTGACAAAATGCTGTAAACCAGGGGTCTCCAAACTACGGCCCGCGGGCCACATCCGGCCCGCTAGGACGTTTTGTCCGGCCCGCAGCTTCAGTGATCAGACTCACTGCAGGGACGGCTTGCTTTGCCTTCTGACATGCATTGAGGGATTTCAGCGCAGACCTGCTGCACTTCCCAGCTCCTCCACCAGAGTTAGTTAATTTTAGCTGTAACAGCTTGTCTGTGTAAAAGGGGCGGGAGCCGGGAAGTACAGCGTGTCTGCTCTAATGCTGGCTCTTCAGAAGCAGGCAAGCAGCACAGAACACGCTGATATACGGGGAAACTTGCAGACAGTGATGAGGAAAATACTGTGCTGGGGGGGCACACAAGTATAGAGGGGGGACAAAACTGTGTGTGGTGGGAGATCTGATGGGGATGGGGATGTAGTGATGGCTCTGATGGGGATGTGGTGGGGGCTCTGATGGGGATGTAGTGATGGCTCTGATGGGGATGTGGTGGGGGCTCTGATGGGGATGTAGTTATGGCTCTGATGGGGATGTAGTGGTGGCTCTGATGGGGATGTAGTGATGGCTCTGATGGGGATGTAGTGATGGCTCTGATGGGGATGTAGTGATGGCTCTGATGGGGATGTAGTGATGGCTCTGATGGGGATGTGGTGGGGGCTCTGATAGGGATGTAGTGATGGCTCTGATGGGGATGTGGTGGGGGCTCTGATGGGGATGTGGTGGGGGCTCTGATGGGGATGTAGTGATGGCTCTGATGGGGATGTAGTGATGGCTCTGATGGGGATGTGGTGATGGCTCTGATGGGGATGTGGTGATGGCTCTGATGGGGATGTGGTGGGGGCTCTGATGGGGATGTAGTGATGGCTCTGATGGGGATGTAGTGATGGCTCTGATGGGGATGTGGTGGGGGCTCTGGTGGGGATGTGGATGTGGTGGGGGCTCTGATGGGGATGTAGTGATGGCTCTGATGGGGATGTAGATGTGGTGATGGCTCTGATGGGGATGTGGTGGGGGCTCTGATGGGGATGTGGATGTAGTAATGGCTCTGGTGGGGATGTGGTGGGGGCTCTGGTGGGGATGTGGATGTGGTGATGGCTCTGATGGGGATGTAGTGATGGCTCTGATGGGGATGTAGATGTGGTGGGGGCTCTGATGGGGATGTAGTGATGGCTCTGATGGGGATGTAGTGATGGCTCTGATGGGGATGTAGTGATGGCTCTGATGGGGATGTGGTGGGGGCTCTGGTGGGGATGTGGATGTAGTGATGGCTCTGATGGGGATGTAGTGATGGCTCTGATGGGGATGTAGTGATGGCTCTGATGGGGATGTAGTGATGGCTCTGGTGGGGATGTGGATGTGGTGATGGCTCTGATGGGGATGTGGATGTAGTGATGGCTCTGATGGGGATGTAGTGATGGGGATGTGGTGGGGGCTCTGATGGGGATGTAGTGATGGCTCTGATGGGGATGTAGTAATGGCTGTGGTGGGGGCTCTGGTGGGGATGTGGATGTAGTGATGGCTCTGATGGGGATGTAGTAATGGCTCTGGTGGGGATGTGGTGGGGGCTCTGGTGGGGATGTGGATGTAGTGATGGCTCTGATGGGGATGTAGTAATGGCTCTGGTGGGGATGTGGTGGGGGCTCTGGTGGGGATGTGGATGTAGTGATGGCTCTGATGGGGATGTAGTGATGTGGATGTAGTAATGGCTCTGGTGGGGATGTAGATGTGGAGGGGGCTCTGATGGGGAACACTGATGTAAGGCCTCGTGCACACTTAATATTTGGCCCTAGTGCACGAGGCTCTGGCATTTAGGTGCGGGCAGAGGATACAGGTGCACCATCCAGCCCTGCTAATGGCAGCTTTTTTTTAAATTCTGCTCTATTCCATAGCTGAGGAGTAATTTATAAATGGCTTCTTTTTTTTTCGGCCCGCGAATATCTGTAAAATATACAATGTGGCCCTCGAAGTCAAAAGTTTGGAGACCCCTGCTGTAAACGAAGAATGATTTAAATGGAAGCCTTTAAAAGCACGCGCACACACATTGGTGTGACCAACATTTGCCTTCAAAACCGCGTCAATTCTTCTAGGTACACTTGCACACATAGTAAACGAATAAACATAAAAATGTGTTGCGCTATCCAGATAGTGTAAACGCCACTTTAGCCCTCAAATTTTCCACTCATTTTGCGAGTGGAAAATAATGTAATGGATAGAGCATTATTAAACGTGAAAGAAACATAACTACATAAAAATAAAATTAAACAGTGATCCAGTAGAAAAGTCTGTGGCACAGTACAAAGTGGTGGAGAGTAAGTCCAACAAACAATAAATACAACGTAGATAGTTGGAAAACTGCGCTAAAAGTACTAAAGACAAATGACTGCAAAACCAAGTCACAGCTATTAACATGTAAACAAAAGGTACAAGAGAAAACAAAATTTGAAAAATCGCCAAAAGAAATTCATATATGTGACAGAACCCACTGTCACTGTGTTTTGGAAGGGACTGTGGGCGGGGCTCTTACCCACAGATTATGGCCCAGAAGAGACTGAAGACCTGGGGACAAGCTGGCATTGCGATAATGTAATGCTACATCCCTCCCCCCCCCCCCCCCCCCCCTCTCTTGTTGCTGTGTCTAATTGTGTTGGTAAATGGCACATAGACAATGGTCTGGACTGGAGACCTCTTTCCGCAGGCGGTGTATTGAGAGGCTGCCTGCTTACCATATTCCCTTTATGTTTAACTGTAGTCTGTTTCAATGTACAAGTGTTGCGTTGCTATTGGTTCTTTCTTGTCCCTACCCCCTCCCCACTATGACAAGGCTAAGGGGAGTGTCTCTAACTGTGTAAAAGTGTATGTTTTGTATTTAATAAACAGTTTATGCTCTGCATGTTAAACCCTCAACACCTGTGTGGCTTGTCTCGTGACTGAGGGGTTAAGGGCTGGTTATGGCGAATCTGCGGGTGCATTTGGAGGACAGGAGACACCGGTCTGGCGGAGGTGCCTACCTGGGGTATCCGAGGTCCATCACAATATATAATACCCAAAACAGGCTAGTAATACAGTAAATGACACAAACCTGTATCGAATTAATTATCTTAATTCAAACGTGAATAATCATGTGAGAGATACAGTTTAAAACTAACAAAATTGATAATGACCAATAAATATAATTCATACATTAATAATAAATAAAAAAATCCTAAAAAATAACGTCCATAAATAATTGATATTAACGAACACCAGTGCTCAGTGCAAAAAGTCCATAAGTTGGTAACTATCGTGTCCAAAAAAATGTGGTGAATCCTCCACCAATCAGCAGAAATTCTTACCAGCTTGCCGTCCTACTGGGGAATCGCATGGCGCTTGAGGTGACGTCATTACGCCGCTCCGCCCTACGTCCGTCTTTGTAATAACTTGCTTCGTCCAGGGGCAAGGGTGGCGCACTGCGTCACCTCTATTTATATAAGACATTACAAACCAAGCCTCGCTCCGGGTCACCACTAACTCGCGGACATGCGCAGAAGCGTGCAATGCTGGCTCTAACATGGCACCCGGCTGCATAACAAGTCCATACTGAAACAAAATGAGTGGCATGTCGCCAGTTTGGCATAAAAATTTCCATCTGCCCCATCTTTTAAAAACCATAGTGCAGATTTTCAAGTACCTGCAGATATTGTAATTTTATTGTAAAAAAAAAAAGTCCTTTAAATATATGCCCAATATACATAAAGGACAGCATTCACCTCATGGGCAATAACGGTATTGCTTCAATGAACCAGTCCAAACAGACACCTGATTAATATAACAAACTATAGCATCCGCCTAGATAGTGTTCATTTTGGAAATTGCATGTAAATAAAATTGAAAAATAAAATTAGAAAATTGTTGCCCTTATCCTCAGTCCAAATTAAGGGCTTTGGCGTATGCAGTATTATCAATATGGTTAAAATACCCATATGACGATTAAAAAAAACTGACAAAAAGAGTTCTATTATCTATATAAAAATATGAGTCAAAAATAAAATGTATAAAAAAAATTGAAAAATGAACATAACGTCTATAACACACCTAAACTAAATGTATGTTAAGTGTATGTGGGAAGAAATATTCATCCCAACACAAACCACAATGCCCAGTGGACAACAGTGTGGTGTCAAACCCCTGATCAATTTGTATACAAATCGTATTACTAGGCCATCATGTCAACCAGCAAGGTTAACCTAATACACTCAAGTTACTCATACACAAAAGGGGTATGAGTAATACATAAGGCCCTTATTCCAGACCTAAAGTTCACAGCTTAAATTTGTTGTATAATGCTACCATTAGGGATCATTGGTACGATGGAATTAAAAAAATTCCGGTAATTATACTGAAATGAATGCCTAACATTGATTACATACAAAAAAGCCTACTCTAAAAAAGAACCATGAATGGGACGGCCCTACCTACATAGGCCGAATACACCTATGATAAGCTAAAAAAACATGTTGTGAAACCCAACCCACCCACTAGGCCAAAAGGCTATAAGTGATCATTTTAATATTACTGAATTGAATCAATAATACTCATCCGTGAATTAGTGGTGAACCAAAACCAAGGCTGGTGAAAAAACAAAACCATACGTAATATAAGCAAATAAAGATGCAATTGTATACAATATAAACCTAAACGTGGTCTCATATTGTGAATAAACTATATAAAAATACGAGCAGACAATTTTTTTTATTTCATATTGCCCTATTCTCATAGTAAGTATATTTCAAGAATTATTGATAAAGGCGTTTTACGTCAGTGTCATTTAATCCAAATGGCACATATGTTTTTAATCTGTAATATCCAAGCCATTTCCTGCTTGGAAATCTCTCCAACAAGAGAACTCTCCCTCCAATGGGGTTTATATTTATCTATCCCCATATAGAGGGTGTTTGATGGATCTCTATGATGTACCTCATCATCATGTCTTGAAACTGAATGATTTTAAAACCCCTTCTAATATTACTTGTATGTTCATTCAGTCTTACTCTCAAGGCCCTTTTAGTCCTCCCTACGTATAGTAGCCCGCAGGGGCATTGGATGAGGTAAACCACCCCCTCAGAGGAGCATGTGATTAATGGTTCAACCTCAAAAACCCAAGCTGTGCTGGTGGACACAAAACTACAAATCTTTCTGGCCCTACAACTATTTAAAGAGCAAACTTGACATGTTTTGCAACAATGATACCCTGTGAGGTTCTGGAAAAAAATATATCTCATACCTTTTCGGGGGGTCGGACACTGGGAGCAATCCTGTTCCCAACTGATGAGGCCCCCCTAAAGATAATTTGTGGTCTAGCAGGTAATGCGCTTTTAAGGACCTGATCGCTTCCCAATATATGCCAATGTTTCCTAATCGATTGCTTGACCCTGCGATGTTGAAAAGAAAATGTAGTTCTAAAAGGCATAGATATTTTGTTTTCTATTGTTTTGCTGAGTTCTCTCTCTACCAGAAGTGATGGTCTATCCACTCCCTCTAATCATTCTCAGTCTGGGCTAATGCTTGTGGGTCATAGCCCTTTTCCACAAACCTGGCGGACAACACAGAAGCCTGTTCATCAAAAGCTCTCGCCTCCGTGCAATTGCGTCTGAGGTGTGTGAACTGTCCCTGAGGGACAGCCTTCAGCCAAGGCTCATGGTGACTGCTATCCAAAGCTATATAGGAGTTTCTATCCATAGCCTTAAAATAGGTGGACGTGATAAATCTCCCATCTTTTATTCTAATTGTAAGGTCCAGAAAATTGATTTGCTCCGAACTGACCTCGAAATTGAATTTAATACCCCTATCATTTTCATTGAGAGATAACAAACTCTGAAGGTCTGACTCACTGCCATGCCTTAAGAGGACGTCATCGATATAACGAGCCCACAGGACCACTTCTGGTCTCCTCTGGGTATCGATGTCGTCCTCCCACTTGGCCATGAACTAATTAGCCAGACTGGGGGCATACTTGGCCCCCTTTGCCACACCCCTATCTTGACGGTTGCATTGCTGTTCAAACAGAAAATTGTGGGTGGCTGCATACCCCAGGAGTTCCATTATGAACTCGATCTGTACTGAAGACAATCCAGACTCTCACCAAGTACAGATTAACTGCCTCCAACCCCAATTGATGAGAAATGATAGTATACAGCGAGGTGTCTTCAGCTGTAACCAGCCATAACCCGCTATTGGGTACAATACCCGATAGCAGATTTATTACCTGTTTGGTGTCCTTGATGTAAGAAGGTATTTTCCTCACCAAGGGCTGGAGGTAGTAATATACTTGCCCATAAATAATAAATGCAACGTGATGAATACTACGTGAAAAATGTGACCGTTGGATGATCCAGTGAAAGTCTGTCACAATACAAAGACGACTGATAAGTCCAGTTACTCGTGTCAAGTAAACAATTAGTATAAAACGTTCATACATAACGTAATGGATAAAGCATAATTGAACGTGAAAGAAACATTACCACATAAAAATAGAAATAAAATTAAACAGTGATCCAGTAGAAAAGTCCGTTGCACAGTACACAGTGGTGGAAAGTAAGTCCAACAAAAATCTGTCAGGTATGCAAGATCAAATCCCATCACTAAGTGCTGAAAAAAAAATAGGATCTTCAGTGATGACACCTGTGTGTCTGCAAGCTGCTCACCTTGCTGCTGTAAGGTATTCGGTTTAAATGGTCTTGGTTGCAGGATGCAATGATGTCTTCCTGTCTATGGTGGTCTTGGTCTTTTTTCAACTGTCAATGGTGCGTGTGAACATAGGAAAAAAGCATAGACAAGCTCATGGCACAATTCCGTATGATAGATGAGAGGAATGGATGGCAGCTGACTCAACAGAGATGCACTCCCTTTTAGAAAATATAACAGGAACAACAATCCACAAATGCAGATTTCGTAAGCCTTTGCATACAGTCCTTGCGCTGCCTTAAAATCCAAACTCTCTTCAGCCCAGGCTGTGTGTGTGTGTGTGTGAGATATATATCTATCTCTATATCTATATCTATCTATCTATGAAAGGGAAGGTGCCCATAGTGTAATCCCGTAGTAAAAACTGTTAAGCCAACAATATAAAAAAAACACATTTAGCACTAGGTACAGTCACAGCTGACGGAGGGATACAAGCTCGGCACCTGAGGTTTGACCTCATATTTATATGGTTTTGGTAAATCCTAAGGGGGGGGGGGAGAGAAAGAGAATTTAAAGAAGGTTGTATAGTCTGTATTTCTCAGCACTGAGGATACAATTGATCCTGACCAAATCTCCAACTCGTTTTGCAGCAATGTAGCGCCAAACTTGCTATGAATCTCCACCATGCTTCACTGTTGCCTCTAGTAATTTTACTGCTCTCCAACTCTTTTGTGAATAAACTGACTCCTGCTACAATCGGATATAAATTTTTTTGACCCATCAGTCCAAACTTGCCGCCATATTTCTGCACCTCAATTTCTATGTTTTCATGTATAGGACGTGGAAACAAGGCCAAGCAACACAACTATGCAAATTAACACTTCTTCTGAAAACATTCTTAATTTGTTGCGTTTTTTTTTTTTCACACCTGCCTTTAAACTTTTTGGTGTGTGTGTGTGTGTGTGTGTTCCGTTGCACTTTTTGACAGGGGTTTCACGATCTTTGACATGAAAATAATTTTCTCTGTGCACTTCGGTATGCAAAGAATTTCCTCTCTACTCTCAGCCAAAAGTCAGTCTGGGCAATCTGCCAAGTTTTGGAAACATTCTTTATCAGTGGAAAGTTAAGTCTAAACATTTTATAGCATCAAAGGAATAAACTTCTGTATGTAAATTAGGGAACGTTTAACCACTTAAACACCAAACCTTTTTCTGACGGCTCTTTTCAAGTTAAAATCATTATTTTTTTGCTAGAAAATTACGTAGAACCCCCAAACATATATTTTTTAGTAGAGACCCTAGAGAATAAAATGGTGGTTGTTGCAATATTTTATGTTGCACTGTATTTGCGCAGCAGTCTTTTTAAATGCCATTTTTTGGGGAAAAAATTACTTTAGTGAATTAAAAAAAGAAATAGCCAGTAAAGTTAGCCCTTTTACATTTATACAAAAAAAAAAGATTTTACGCCGTGAGAGAATCGTGATCTTCATTCTAGGCCTAAAAAAAAAATCGTGATTCTCATTTTGGCCAGAATCGTGCAGATATATATATATATATATATATATATATATATATATATATATATAATGTGTGTGTATATGTATATGTATATGTATGTGTATATGTATTTATATTCATTCTCTGTTTCATTAATTTTTTTTTCTCTTGTTGCTAGGGCTAATTGGGGCAAACAGTTCTGGAAGAAATCTTTGGGTTAGTGGCCTCTCCTCTACCACAAGAGCAACAGACTTAAAAAATCTCTTCAGCAAGTATGGCAAGGTATAATCCTAAATGGAATGTATTTTGTCTGACCCAAGTATTTACCTTTTTGTTATTTTGGCTTCGGTCTTGGTAAAAAGCTGTCACTTTCAATTTTAACAGCCAATGAGAGATGTGTAAAAAAACTTGTAAACGATGATTGTGTAGAGCTTTTATATTCAGTAGTATTGATGCAGTTCTTTCCAACATTACATACAAATGTGTGCATACTAACAGTTGTCTTTTTAATTTTTAAGGTTGTTGGTGCAAAGGTGGTAACTAATGCTCGCAGCCCTGGTGCTCGCTGCTATGGATTTGTAACTATGTCATCTTCAGAGGACGCAACAAAATGTATTAATCATCTACACAGAACAGAGCTTCATGGAAGGATGATTTCCGTGGAAAAAGTATGTATTTAATGCTTTGCTTTCCACCTGATCATTTTAAAGCTGAAGATCCAGCCTTTCAGTTTTTTCCACAGTTGTAAAGGATCCTCTTCTGTACTGAAATTGCCTACTCTGAGAAGGGAAAACCAAGGAAGGCTAAATAGAAGCAGGCTAAACTTCAGTTTTCGGTGTTCCAAATGGGGGGGGGGGTAAAAAAAAAAAACTCTTAAGCATCCTTTAGCTTATGTGGTTTTCAGCAGTACTTGCCAATGTGCTTGAGACAGACAATGATCTTATCAATGATCCCTCGCTTATCTCTATGGCCTGGGACAATTGGTATTCTCTTGCTGTTCCTAGAACTTGTTTGTATTTAGGGGGTGGGTAGCAATGGCTCATTTATATTAACCACTTCATGCCCTTAGGATGCACCTATGTCCTCAATTTGCAGCTGGTGATGTGCTTTTTCTGTAGAAGTGATCCAAGAGCTGTACAGCCACCTGATCAGTTCTACAGGGAGCGGAAGAGGGACCCCTTTCACAGCTGTTCTGGGGCTCTCTGGTGCGATTGGGGGGGACTAGGACCGCTGTGATCTTTAAAGGGTCACTAAAGGGATTTTTTTTTTTTTTTTTTTATAGCTAAATAGCTTCCTTTACCTTACTGTAGTCCTGGTTTCATGTCCTCATTGCTCGTTTTTGCTTGGATGTTGCTGTAATACTTCTGTGTTCTGAACACTTCCTGGTTGTCTGGCTCCTTATGAAAAAAGTCATGGGAGACTTTAGTTTCGTTTTCCTAGCCATGACTCTCTATGGCACTGTCCAGCACAGAGGCATGAAATAACTTGCAAAGACTAAACTAGTTTCACTTTCGTTTTTGCATCTAGAGGCACATTATATGATTGATTATATGATTTTTGTTTTTAAAAGGAATCCGTTAACTATTATGTCTCTATACCCTGTAAAGTCATTTCAGCAAAAAAATTTTTTTTCCTTTTAGTGATCCTTTAAGTCTGGCTGAACACGGGCAGGTACAGCCATACCAACCTCTCTTCTGAAACGATTATTTAGTCACTTCTGGTTTCTGTTTGTTTGTTTACAAGCCGATAACTACTTGTAAAGGATCTGATCATGCTGATCTCTAATTTAAGCCTAATATACCCCAGATCTCTCAGTAAAGAGTACCTGTCGCTGCCCATGCCATGATGGGAAAATATTCATCCCTTGGGATAGCCATTAAGTTGATTTAATTTTTTTGAAATTAAATGTGCTATTGTGTTATCACTTGCCACCCACCGTCAAATGACGGAGGAGCGGTGCGACTCTCGATCTGGGATGACGTCGCCCCTAGGACACGGAGCGACCCCGATTTTCTGTAAAGAGCCGATGACGCGGCTCTCTAACAATGTGATCGGCTGTGTCCAATCGCAGCCGGTCACATGTAAATGCGGAAGTGCCGGTAATTGGCTCTTCTCGCCTCACACTGACAGAGTGTGTGGTGAGTAGAGCCGATCAGTGGCATCTCCTCGCAGGGGACACCAAGGTCTGATTACAGTAAAGCCTCCCTCAGTGCTGCCTATCTGTGCTTCCCATCGGTGCCACCCATAAGTGCCTCATCGGTGCCCATAAAAAAATGGTCCTGCATGCAAGTTAAAGATCGCATCACACTGTGTGAGCAATAATTCTTAACTTTAAATTGGTGATATGCTGGGTGGTATTTATTTGCTTGGTGTAACATCTTTAATATTTCACAAACATATTATATTGTATTTGTGTGCACTGAAGTGCATTTTTTTGTATTTATGTGTATTTAAAAAATTGCAGCAACCCTGGAATTTTGTTTTACAATGTTTGGGTGTTCTAACTATTCTAGCATGAAGAAAACTTTATTTATTTTTATCCCCCCCCAAATCTAAAAGTGGTCATCTTGGGGATCACAAATTTGCACCAAGACATGCAGTGTATGTGTAGACTAGTTAATCAGCATTTTTTTTAACATAGTTGTGCATGATTTACCATTTTGATTTCAGTAATGTCTGCAGGAGAAGCCCTAATCTGCTCTATTTATCGGAGTAATAACTAGATGTTGGTTTCTCTGTTAATGTGTATTGCTTGACCCTTGTAGGCAAAAAATGAGCCTGCTGGTAAGAAACCTTCAGAAAAAAAAGAAAGCGAGACAAAGAGGTCATCAAGCAGTGACCAGCGGCGCTCAACAGACAAGTATGAAAAGTAAGGATTTTTTTTCTTCTCTTCACTTTGAATAAGGGGCAGGCAGATGTCAACAGAAGTGCTTCAATTTATACCTGATTACCTCAGAGTTCAAAGAATCCACAAGTCTGTTCCAGTTTCAGGCTTGGGGAAGAACCTTGTGGGATATGTTGTCACAGAAGAGACATCCATTCTGTTCTGATTAAGCAGGAGATTTGTTTACGTACACCGCCCATGTGAAAGTGCCCTAAACACTGGTCCTTCAGGTTTTTTGCTTGGTGCATACTGCATATTTTTCTTGTCAGCATTTCTGGGGTTTAAACAGATTGTAAGTGTGTTTGCTTCCTTATAACCCTTTATACTTTTTCTGATATGATTTGTTTATTTTCTGTTGCTGTTTGTAATTCCCTTTTTTCTTTAGGCTAGTTTCTCCTAGTTTTTCTTCAATTTGCTTTGCACACAAGTTTGTTGCTTCCCCATTAAATACTCTGAAAACTTGTGCTTTGTCTCGAACCTCAAACCTTATTATAATGGAATAGCTGCTCTTTCAAATACCAATTTGATACATCAAATTATCTGCATACAGAATAACAATCAAGGTTTTACCAATTTTTCTTTTTTTTTTTTTTTTTATATATATGTGATAAAGCTCACTAACTGAATTTTTCTTTTAAATTTCGTGAATTGTGTAACTAGCACTCTATTTCATTGGTGCCCTCACAATTTAAAATGCTGTATAAATATACATATTGTGAAACACGGCCGTTTTCCTTGGCAACCAATATGTAATGCATCTAAATACTGCCAAAGTGTCCACATATATCCATTAATGGACAAGTTCACCTTTTGTAACATGTTGCATCCACATTTTGGGTGTAACATATTACAAATTAAATCCACTGCCTCCCCGATGTCACAGGTGGAGGGGGGAGGGAATTTTCTACCTACCGCTCTGTTAGATACTTCAAAGAACATGGCCATGCGGGCCTCTGCCTGTCTGCCCAGCCACGTCGCTCATTTAGAGCTCCAAATTTAAAACTGCAAGGTCTGACATGACACGCCGCATCTCCGATCACAAAGAGCCTATGCCGTAGGCTTTTTTAACATGTGATCAGCTGTGTCCAAATCACAGCTGATCAGTGTAAATGGGAAATGACGATAAGCGGCTTTCCTCACAGGGGATTTGCACTGATAATGCAAAAATCATCGCAGCCCCACCAGTGATGCCTGCCAGTGCCGTCTGTAAATAACTTGAATTGTATACTGCCAAAAGAAAGCTCTATTAAAAAAGAGAAACATTTTGTATGGGGACAGCATTGCATGACTTCGCAATTGCCCTTCGAAGTGTGACAATGCTGAAAATTGGCCGGGGCAGGAAGGGGGTAAAAGTGCCCCATGTTGAAGTGGTTAATGTGGAATTTAGATGTTGCACTGAATCTATGTACGGCATAATTTTTTTTATTATAAAACACAATTTTGTTTTTCAGCAAATTGAACGTATGTTTAATGTTGTTCGCATATAGTAGGTGTAATTTTTAATGAGATAATAGCGCAGCATCCTTTATTATAATCCTTGTTTTACTACCCCCCCGCCCCCCCCCCCCCCCCCCCCCCCCGAACGCAGATTGATGTCTGCAGCTACCTGTATCGCAGGGTTCATTTAATATTGCTGGTAGGGGGTGGCGCAGGAGTATTTTATTGTTTATGGAAAGTGTGTGTGTGTGTGTGTGTGTGTGTGTGTGTGTGTGTGTGTGTGTTTTGTTAATTTTTTTTTTTTTTTTTACAATTGATTGACACAACTCATGTATTGTGAATACTTGAAATATTTTGCACAGGTCTTCCCCAAGCTTAAAGGATGAAACTTCTGATAAAGGTGATGATAAAACGGCTGATAAGGAAAAAGCCAAGGATGACCACAGGAGTGATCGATCTAGGACTAGCAAGTCAGGTATCTTTATTTTTACATTTTAATTTTATTAAATACAATACGTTGCACGTTTGACTAGTAAACCTGTACTTTGTCTAAATTGTTTAAACAGGTAAAGATAATTGTGCTTTGGCTCCCATTACCAGTTTTAAGTGAATGTTCATCTGTACTGAAAATCTGTAAGGTGATCTTACACTGTGATCGGACACCGGCTATTTCCCCTGCACTGATCGTATAGCCTCTGTACGGGTCCAGGATTTGAAATCTCTCTCCTCTTCACCCACGGTGATAGGACGGGCTACACTGGTTCTGATTTGTCAGCGCCAACCAATTAGAATGCTCCTAAATGTACCTCCTGACAAGGTATGTTTTTGGAGATTTGACCTGTTTGATTTCTAAACCCCTGACTGGTGAGGCGGCGACCCTATGTGTCAGTGCGGGAGATGGCTGTGTCCAGGTCAGCGGAACAGAGGGATGAGGAGGGCGTCCTGTGTAAGTTCACCTTAACAGATTTTTCTGTAAGGTGAACTTGCCCTTTAAATCTAGTAGGGCTGCAACTATTTTCATAATCGATTAGTTGGGCGACTTATTGTTTCAAATAATCGGATCATAACCTTAAAGTGTGGGGTATAATTTTGTTAATATGTAACGTTTAACATAAAAGGCAATTTATTGTTAAATATCTATATGCAGTGTAATGTCCAACTACTGTGTATGGTTCGGGAGCAAAATCTTAAATCCACTCTGAGAATAACAGACAGAAGAGATATGCTGTATATACATTATACATAGAGGTTGAATCTGGTAAATATCATCAGACTTGGATTAAAAAAGTTATTTAATGAAAAAAATTAAAATTAGGACTTTTTTTTTCCTCGCTTTTCAGACAGAACTGTGAACATAAACATTTTATAACATCATTACATTTTAATGGTTTACAGAAATTTGTATTGGGTTTTATATAGGGCCCTCAAGAAAATGATCTGTTTTCCTGTGCAGGCTGGTGTCTTCTCTTTATGGGCAGTGGGGACATTATAGAAATGTCAAAATGCCATTTTTCTTTTCTGTGTTAAATAGAAATGCATGGACCGAGTTTTCTGCAGAAAAATGCAGGCATGTTCTTTTGACTTTGGGGGTCTTCTGCCGAGCACCACCGCTGTCTTCTTTCAGCTTTTTTACCAGCAGCAGCAGCCCGGTCTTCTCCCTTCTTCAAGGGGGGGGGGGGGGGGGGTCTTCTCCCTTCTTCAAGGGGGGGGTATTCCGACTTCTCCGCTCTCCGGTTCTTCCTCTTCTGCTGGGCACCACCGCTGTTGTCTTTCAGAAGCGGGGGCCCGGTCTTCTGCGTTGCCTTTTCCTCTTCGACGTTGCCACGAGGCTCCCTCCTGCTGTAATGCCGGGTGTGCGGTGCGTGATGATTTATATAGACCTCTTATGACATCACAGTCCCAGCATGCTCCGGGTGGTGTCGTCACAGGAAACCATTGATTTTTTGAATGGAGAGAAATGTGAAACGAGGCTTAACACAGCGTTAAGCCTCGTTAAATCACGTTTGCCGGCGCTTGACGCCTTTACAGCTCTAACGCTGGAGCTTCAGAACGCACTGGTCCTGTTTTTTATTTTTTTGCAGCTTAAAAAAGCTCAGCCATTTACAGCTCAAACATGGTGGGCATGAGGCCATAGGCTAACATGGAGAGCTGTTTTTAAGCTGCAAAAAACGCTCAGAAAGGTGGCTGTAAAAACGTGTGTTTTTTTTTTTTTTTTTTTAAAGGCCATATGAAGCACAACAGTGTTGGTCAATTAACAGACAAAAAAAAGGACAATAGTAGCATGTAGTTGCCAGCTTACGTAAGCCAAGGCCTAGATAAAGATCTGCACCAACATTGCATGTGATGAAGAAAAATAGAGTATAAACTGCAGGCATTCGCCAGTTGGTCTTTTGGTCTTATGTCCGTGCCACGTGTCCATCAAGACACTAGCTTTTTTTTTGCTCTTGGTCATCTGTTCCCACGGTTGCCAAGTACTGTAGATGTGGCTTGGCTGATTCAGAAGATGCTAGCTTTTGGTCTGAGTTTTTTTGCATTCGGCAGTTGAGTTTCCCTGTTCTGTTATATATTTACGGGCCCACCCTTCTTTCCGACACTGCTTTGGGATGTTCCATTCATCATGAAAAGTGACTGTCCTTCAGTGAATGGTATTTCTGTACTCATTGTAGAATCTAAGTTCATTAAAGGATACAGCACCTGACTAGCTGTCTTTTTGGATTTCTAGGTGTGTATGTTCTATACTGCTGGCTAATAACTGAACTTGCTGCAGGTGGCCACTTCCAGATAGCCGCACCTGCATGTGCTTTTAGTTTATTTGCGCTTGGCATGCTGCACCTGTGAGTGGCAACATCAAACCCCACCTGTCTTGAAGAATGGCTGTATCCTTTAACCACTTCCAGACTTTAGGTGTTTTTCAGATTTGGTGTTTGCAAGACTAAAACAGTTTTTTTTTCTGCTAGAAAATTACTTAACCCCCAAACATTATATATATTTTTTTCTAACACCCTAGAGAATAAAATAGTGGTCATTCCAATACTTTTTGTCACACCGTATTTGCGCAGCGGTCTTACAAGCGCACTTTTTTTTGGAAAAAAATTCACTTTTTTGAATTAAATAAGACAACAATAAATTTGGCCCAATTTTTTTATATATTGTGAAAGATAATGTTACGCCGAGTAAAATGATACCCAACATGTCACGCTTAAAAATTGCGCCCGCTCGTGGCATGGCGTCAAACTTTTACCCTTAATCTCGATAGGCGATGTTTAAAAAATTCTAGAGATTGCATTTTTTGAGCTACAGAGTAGGCCTAGGGCTAGAATTATTGCTCTCGCTCTAATGATCGCGGCGATACCTCACTTGTGTGATTTGAACACCGTTTTCATATGCGGGCGCTACTCGCGTATGCATTCGCTTCTGTGCGCGAGCTCGTCGGGGCGCTTTAAATTTTTTTTTGTTTTCTTATTTATTTTTATTTATTTTATTACTTTTTACACTGAAAAAAAAAATAAAATAAAAATTGATCACTTTTTTTTATTCCTATTATAAGGAATGTAAACATCCCTTGTAATAGAAAAAAGCATGACAGGTCCTCTTAAATATGAGATCTGGGGTCAAAAAGACCTCAGATCTCATAATTAGACTAAAATGCAAAAAAAAAAAAGGGCAGGACTGACGTTTTGACGTCACTTCCGCCCAGCAGAGCTATGGGGACGGGCGAAGAAGATTTTTCCTTCAGTCTCGTCCCCGCTCAGCTGCCGAACGGTCCCGATCTCCGCCGCTTCCGACGGCTCCGGTGAGCGGCGGGAGGGGGGGGCCCCTCTCCCGCCACCGATAACGGCGATCTCGTGGCGAATCCGCCGCGGAGACCGCCGTTATCGTGTACCGGACCGCGCACACTAAAGATCGATACCTCGGTTGTGGCAGCAGCTGCTGCCGTTACCGAGATATCAATCTTTAAAAATAAGACGTACATCGTCGTGCGCAGGTCTGGAAGTGGTTAATGAACAAAACCTATTTTCCAGTGAAAAACTTTTTTTTTTATTTTTTTTTTTAAATATCTGTAAATTCTTTTTAACCTAAGGATTGTTGGGAGTTGGAGGGGTTTTGCTAGGACGGTCTTTACAGCTTTGTTTGCCCATGTTCAGTCGCCTGAGGTTGCATAACCCATTTGCCCAAGATTGAAGGAGAAGTATAGCCAAAGCTCGTTTGACTGTACTGCTATGGATCATAGGAGTGCAATTCGTTTTGCACGACTGCCACCCATTTTCAGCAGAGAGCGGGCTGAATTCCGCTCTCTGACATCACTGATATCAGTTCAGACATGACAACGGAAGTCGCAAGCCTCCAAGTGCCTGGACTGATACACCGCTCAGCCTCTCAGCTGCTGAGTCGGCCGCTCCCTGCCCCTCCATAGTTCAGCACTCCAGTAAGGCTGGGTTCACACTACGGTTTTCCCGTCCGTCAGCCGCATACGATTTATATGAAAAACCGTATGCGGCTGAAACGGACGGGAACGTATGGAACCGCACATATGTGCGTTTTCCATTAACATTAATGTTAAAGGAAAACGTATGCGGTTGCCATACTGTTTTAAAAACGACCGCAAAACCGTGGTTGAACACGGTTTTGTGTACGTTTAAAAAACGTTTTGCCAGCAAATCGTACGCACCCGGATGCATCTGAGTGCATACGATTTGCAATGCATTGCCTATCTATACGTTTTCCCGTCCGTGCCCGTACGTTTTCAATACTGAAATCGTATGCGGCTGACGGACGGGAAAACCGTAGTGTGAACCCAGCCTAAGTGAGGAGGAAGCAGAGCGCTTCTGATGAAAAGGGTTCTACAGGTATGTCAAAAAAGGATTTTACTTCGTGCCTTAGGTTATGCCCTTTTCTGCAACGTGCAAGCGTTGTGCAAAAAGTTCTGCATTCACTCAGTGTACTGCTTGAGATGCACTCCTACTTTAATATGCGAACGCTTTTTTTTTTTTTTTTAACTGCTTAACGACCGCCGCATGTATATGTAGGTCCACAGAATGGCACGTACAGGCATATGGGCTTACATGTACGTCCCCGCCTTTCCGCGTGTCGGGGGTCCGATCGGGACCCCCCCCCCACGCTACATGTGGCGGTCGGGAAAAACCTGTGGGGATCGATCCAGGACGAGGGAGCGGCTATTCGTTTCCAGAACCCCCCCCCCCCCTGCGAACGCTCCCCGGAGCTGAAGAACGGGGAGAGCCGTATGTATGTAAACACGGCTTCCCCGTGCTTCACTGTGGCGACTGCATCGATCGTGTCATCCCTTTTATAGGGAACACACAATCAATGATGTCAGACATACAGCCACACCCCCCTACAGTTGTAAACACACACTAGGTGAAGCATAACTCCTTCAGCGCCCCCTGTGGTTAACTCCCAAACTGCAACTGTCATTTTCACAATAAACAATACAATTTAAATGCATTTTTTGCTGTGACAATGGTCCCAAAAATGTGTCAAAATTGTCCGAAGTGTCCGCCATAATGTCGCAGTCACGAAAGAAATCGATGATCGCCGCCATTGGTAGTAATAATAAAAATGCAATAAAACTATCCCCTATTTTGTAAACGATATAAATTTTGCGCAAACCAATCGATAAACGCTTATTGCGTTTTTTTTTATATATATGTTTTTGGGGGATATTTATTATAGCAAAAAGTAAAAAAATATTGCATTTTTTTCAAAATTGTCGTCTATTTTTGTTTATAGCGCAAAAAATAAAAACCGCAGAGGTGATCAAATACCACCAAAAGAAAGCTCGATTTGTGGGGAAAAAAGGACGCCAATTTTGTTTGGGAGCCACGTCGCACGACTGCGCAATTGTCAGTTAAAGCAAAGCAGTGCCGAATCGCAAAAACTGGCCTGGGCATTTAGCTGCCTAAAGGCCCGGGGCTTAAGTGGTTAAAGAGCCGTTACTGACTGAATATAGATTTTGTATGTCAAATGTTTGCTGTTACGCCCCCCAAGTTAAAGCAACATTTTACCTCCATTTCAAGCATACTTATTCATTATCCCAGGGTTTGACTAATTTGCTTAGAATCTAGGGGCCAGCTAAAAAACGCACCCAGTGCCGCCAAGCTCTCGCGCAGAAGCAAACGCATACGTGAGTAGCACCCGCATATGTAAACAGTATTCAAACCACACATGTGAGGTATCGCTGCGATTGGTAGAGCGAGAGCAATAATTCTAGCCCTAGACCACCTCTAACTCAAAACATTCAACCTGTAGAATTTTTTTTAAACGTCGCCTATGGAGATTTTAAAGGGTAAAAGTTTGTCGCTATTCCCCGAGTGAACGCAATTTTGAAGCGTGACATGTTGGGTATCAACTTACTTGGCGTAACATTATCTTTCACAATATTAAAAAAAAATTGGGCTAACTTTACTGTTTTATTTTTTAATTAAATTGTATTTTTCCCCCAAAAAAGTGCGCTTGTAAGACCGCTGCGCAAAAACGGTGTGACAAAGTATTGCAACGACCGCCATTTTATTCTGTAGGGTGTTGGAATAAAAAATATATAATGTTTGGGGGTTCTAATTAGAGGGAAGGAGATTGCAGTGAAAAACACATTAGAACTGCTGTTTTGCTACTTGTAATGTAACCTGTAATGCCAACGGCCACCACAAGATGGCGCCAGATCACAGAAGGAAGCTGAGGCCTGAAGAAGGCCGCAAAGCCGTGGCCACAATTACTGGCCGACCCGTGCCGGCCGGTAATTGAGGCAGTGGCTTTGTGGTGTTCTGTGAAGGCCGCAAAGCCGCGGGCCCACCGCGATCGTGCCCCACGCCGGACGGTAATTGAGGCCGCTGCCTTCTGCAGGCTTAAGCTTCCCCAAGCGCCAGGTCGCAATTGCTATCGGGCACCCGTATTTTGTCGAGGCCTGCATTATCTATCCTATGAGGGAGTATGTATTTGCATTCTAATTTTATTCTAAGCCTGAAAATATTCAGTTAAGTGGTCGTTGTACCAACCCCAACCTCCCCCTTTAACAAACTTCACCTTATGTTTACAATGACAATTTTTCTAATGTCTACACTTAATATTTTAGGGAGTAGAGGCACTGAAAGGATCGTCGTTATGGATAAGTCAAAGGGAGAGCCTGTAATCAGTGTGAAAACATCTGACTCAAAAGAAAGGGTATGTATATGTAAAAGGCATATTTTTGCTAAAATTGTGTAAAATATGGGATTTACCCCCTCACCGTCAAGGACAGCTACTTGAAAGATGATTGGCCGATGATTGACTCTACAGGAAACAAATCGGATGCAATTATAAAGGCCCCTCCCTTTCCTCTGACCCTCGGTTGTTTTGTTTCCAGACCCTCCAGGAGCACCAACACGTTTTTGTTTTTTCTAGGTCTGGTAACTGGTTGGCGGACCCCCCTGCTCTGGCAACATCCAGTACGGGTTGTGGCCAAGTTTTCAGTGTGTTCATTTCCTGTTCTTTTGGCCAGAAGGGTTCCCTATTTTTGGAGGTACTTGCTTACCTGTGTAAGTAGTGCCATTTCCTTCAGGTTTTTTCCCCAGCTCTGCCTGGTGGAAGCCTTGTCTTCCTCGGCTTCACCGAGGTGTACCAAAATGGCGTCGGAAGACTTCCGGTGACGCGGCAAGATGGCGCCAGAAGTCACGTGACACACTTTCTGGCGCCGTGTTCATAAAGAACATGGAGTACATTGAGGACATGCTGCTTGGGACAGCAGCCCATTTTCCCCAGCCGATCTCCACTCACCACATGGAGCTTGAGGACAGGCCTGAGGGAGCACCCGCTCGGATGGTACCAGTGGCAGCCTCCGGTTCCCATACTGCCCCCAAGGTAAGCCCTTGTCTGAGATTTTACAGCAGGGGACGTTTTTTGTTTGGGCCGCCTTTTTCTTATGGCTCTTGTTTCTGCTTTTTTTTTCTATTATAGAACGGTGAAAAAGAAATGCGGAAACTGTAGAGCCAGGCTGTCTGATGGATATAAAAGGCTTTTTTGTGAAGATTTGTATACCATCTAGGGCTAGTTCAGAGACTACCTCTTTGAAAGAGTTAATGTATTTTTTGAAGGAGGTGCTAGCCTCCTTTACAGTCCTTTTAATGATAGGGCAGCAGGTCTGGGGCCTTCTTGCTCTGGTCCCAGAACTCAAGAGCCTTCAGCCTCAGTTAGACCCCCCTCCTCGGTCCGAGATCAGTGATTCACACTATACCTCAGGTCTGGAAGAAGGGGAGAACCTGAGCTCCTCATCTAAAGGGGGTTCCGCATCAGTGGGGGAGGTGGGTAACCCCAAGTTTCTTTTTCCAGCGGAGGATATTGATGAACTTTTAAAATCAATTTATGCCTCGGGACAGATTGAGATGCCACAGCAAATCTAATCTGTGCAGGATAGAATGTATAGGGGTCTTCCAGGGCGGAAAGCAAGAGCTTTCCCGGTTCACCAGTCACTTAAAGATATGATTCTTTCAGAAACAACCTGAAAGGAGGTTGTTGCAGTCTAAAGGGCACAAAATATTTCCTTTTCAATCTGAAATTGAAGACTTTCTTTAAATGTCCTAAGCTAGATGACACTGTCGCAGGTTTCTAAAAAAAAATCAGACCTGTCCTTTGAAGACTCAGGGGTCCTTAAAGAGCAAATGGACAGGAAGGCCGACTCTTTGCTGCGTAAGGCCTGGGATGCTTCAGCCTCTGATCCAGCTGTAGCATCCACCTGTGTGGCTAGGAATTTGGATGTATGGGTTCAGCGTCTGGATATGATCTCCTTTCATCCGACACCCCCAAAGAGGAAATTGGGGAGTCTCTCCCACTCATTGCCAAGTCAGTAGCCTTCTTGGCTGATGAAGCCTCTGTGGAAGCTGCAGCTAGGTCTTCTGCTCTCATTAATTCAGCCAGGCGTGCGATCTGGCTTAAATCTTGGGAGGGGGACCTTATCTTCAAAAACAAGCTCTGCGGCATTCCCTTTGAAGGCAAGCTCTTATTCGGATGGAAAAACCTTTATTTCTGTAAGAAATCCATTGTGGCCAGAGGTCTTCATGGTTACCCTGGATCTTCAGGACGCTTCTCTTCATGTTCCAATCTGCCAGAACCACCAAAGGTTCCTCAGATTTGTGATTCTCATGGACAACGGGCCGAGTCATTGGCAGTTCCATGCCCTTCCTTTCTGTCGGCAGCACCCAGAATTTTTACAAAATTCATGGCCAAAGTCATATCCTTTTTTTGGATACAGAAGTGGTTCTGATTGCCCCCTGGTGGCCCAGGAGGAGTTGGTGTTCCTCTTTGAAGACACTCTCTGTGGATCTTCCCTGGCCCCTACCAGATACGAAGGATCTACTCCATCAGGGGCCAGTGTGGCATCCAAGCCCTCAGACCTTCCATTTGACAGCCTGGAGGTTGAGCGGCGAATCTTACAGTTGAGAGGGTGTTCAGAGAAAGTTGAGAGGGTGTTCAGAGAAAGTTATTCAAACTATCCTGGCCAGCCGCAAGTTAATCATAAAAGGAATCTATGGGAAAGTTTGGAAAACTTTTAATTCCTGGTAAAGGAAATTCCGGTTTAGATTATTTTTCCACTGCCTGTATATTTTATTTTTTGTACGAGGGAGTGGAGAAAGGGCCAAAACCTAAACCCTAAGGGTGCTGACAGATGGACCTGTCTGTGTTTTCAGACAAGAAGCTAGCGGAAGATCCTTTAGTCAGGAGGTTCCTTTCAGCCAGATCTAGACATACTCTCAGGATCGTCAAACATGTGCCTCCTTGTGATCTGTCATTAGTGCTTAATGCTCTAACAAGGGCTCCGTTTGAGCCTTTGCATGAAGCTTCCCTGAAATGTATTTCCTTAAAGATTTACTGCCTTTTAGCTATTACGTCAGGGAGAAGGATTTCTGATCTACAGTCCCTTTCCTGTAAAGTCCCCCTCCTGAGGATTCTAGAGGACAGGGTAGTGATTAGGCCCGATCCTTTCTATTTGCCCAAAGTATCTTCTAACGTTCATAGGTCCCAGGAAGTAGTCCTGCCTAGTTTCTGTACCTCTCCCAAATATGCGGAGGAGGAAAGATATTTTTTTTTTTTTTTTTTTTTTGATGTAAAGAGATGTCTTCTACTTTACCTAGAGGAATCCAGTGGGTTTAGGAGTTCCTCCCAGCTGTTGGTATTCACTGGCCCCAAGTGGGGTCCAAAGCGTCCAAAACAGGGGTCTCAAACTCAAATTACCTGAGGGCCACAAGATGAGTTTTCATATCCCATGGGGGGGCCGCATGCAAACTTTCAAACGTCAACAACAGTACTGGTGTCAGTGAACGCATTATTAACCCCCCAGCACTGGTGTCAGCGGACGCATTACCACCAGCACTGGTGTGAGCGGACGCATTATTACCCCCCAGCACTGGTGTCAGCGGACGCATTATTAACCCTGACCGCTGCACGCTGACCACCCCACTCACCATCAGGGAACAGCACATCGGGGTACAGCGCCCAGCATATCAGAGCACAGCACAACAGGCCACATCAGGGTACGGGCATGGCAAGACACATCAAAACAAGGCTCAGGGCACAGGACACGGCACATCGGGGTACATGGGGTACATGGGGCACAATATGGGGCACATGGGTCAGCAATTACTTGTTGTGGTTTTTTCACATGCAGAGTAAAGCAGGAAGTGTCTGTCATAAGTTCACTTCTCTCTCATGTCACGCTGCGGCTGCTTCCCGGCGCCCCCCCTTCTTCTCGTCCATCCCAGGTGATGGCACAAGCAAATAGGGATGGACGAGAAGAGAGGGGGGCCGGTGAGCAGCCGCAGCGTGACATGACAGACAAGTGAACTTATTACAGACGCTACCTGCGCTACTCTGCATGTGAAGAAAATCTACTCTCCCCCCCCCCCCCCCCCCACTTCCACGGCACCTCCTTACAAAGCGTCAGGTCGTATCCCTCCTTCTAGAATTGGGGCTCATTCTACGAGATCCATGGCCACGTCATGGGTAGAAATTTATAAAGCTGCCGTCTGGTTTCTCCTCCTCATGCATTTGTCAAACATTAGAGTTCAGATGCTTTCCAGCCAGGAGCTCTCCTTTTGGTAGGAAAGTTCTTTAGGCTGTTGTCCCTCCCTAAGGTTTAGTATCTTGCTTATCCTCAAGTAGCTGTCCTGGAAGGTGAGTCTTGCCGGTAACGGTATTTTCAGGATCCTTCCAGGACATCGTTTATATTCCCACCCTATTCTACTTTCACCTGGTGGTGGTGTTTTTGTTTTTTTCCTCTGCCGAGTGCACTTTGGAGGTTTGCTTGATCTTCTAAACTGAGGGTCAGAGGAAAGGGAGGGGCCTTTTAAATTGTATCCGATTTGTGTTTCCTGTAGGGGGGGAGCCAATTATCTCTTAAGTAGCTGTCCTTGAAGGTTCCTGGAAATACCATTACGACGAACAGGGATTTTTCTGTTCTCTCGATTTCTGCCTCTGGGCAATAGATTTTGTAGAGGCTACAAAAATTGCTCTCCTTGGTGTTTGTTTCTAGGTTTAAGTGAATTGCAGACAATACAAGTTCTCTGTCCCAGCAGTTTCAACAATGGTTATACAGTCGCAATTCATTTTGTTCATGTCTTTTTCAAGCTTTTGGAAACTTTTGCTATACAAAGCAGTAGCTATGAGATTTGTAGCACATCTGCAAACACCTTTTTGCCACAAAACTTTGGCTTGGAAGAGACCCTACTGTTGCAGGATGACTGTTTTGTCTTGCAGATATACCATGGTTAAAGATTTACATATCTGTTATAGCCTCAATTTTTTACTTTGTCCACGACCCAGTTTTATTTCGTTTGCACTGCTGTATTTGTTTGTCAATTTATTGGTTCTTCCTACAGTGTGTTAATAATTGGCACCCGTTTGATCTCTTTTGTAGGCAAAAAAGTTCTTGATGGGGGGGGGGTATTTATTTTTTACACTTGAATATCCAAAGTATCGCTGCTTCTATAGTGGTAGAAACATTTGGAACTCCAAATTTCTTTTTGCTTTTGACTTAATTGACAACCTACCACCAATGCTTCAGCCCTGCAAGGTTTACACCCCCCATCCCCCGAAAAGTTTTTTTTTGCGATACAGCACTTAACTGATAATTGCAATTGTCGAAACTGTACCCAAATAACATTGTCCTCCCCCCAACAAATAGTTTTTTGTTTTTGGTGGTATTTGATCACCTCTGCGGTTTGAATTTTTTTGCTCTAGAAACAAAGAAAGATCGCCAATTTTGAGGGGAAAAAAAAGTTACTTTCTGCTCTAAAACACATCCAGTCAAAAATACATTTCTTTATCAATTTAGGCCAGTATGTATTCCGCTACATATTTTTGGTCTAACAAAAAAAAAAAAAAAATCCGAATAACCATATATTGGTTTGCATATACGGATTATATATATATATATATATATATATATATATATATATATATATATATATATATATATATATATATATATATATATATATATATATATATATATTTCTCTCTAGTAATGGCGGCGACCAGCAATTTATTGTGGGACTGCGATATTGCTGCGGACAAATTGGGGACCAGTGACATTACAGTGATCAGTGCTAAAAATGTGCGCTGTCACTGTACCAATGACACAGGCAGGAAAGGGGTTCACATTGAGTGATCAAAGGGTTAAATGTGTGCCAAAGGAGTTTACTGGGCAAGGTGCTTTCATACTTGAGGATATGGATTGGTGTTCCTGCTTCAGAGGAACACAGGACCCATGTCTTCTTTAGTCGCGAATTGACATTCTGCCTTGTTTACATAGGCAGACTGTCATTCTGTCAGAGGACTGAACAATCGGCGGGACCCATTGATCGACTGCCGCGGTGTAAAATCACTGCGAGAGAGAGCCGGCGACAGCATCACGTGTTTGTGTATATACTAGAGCTGCACGATTATGGCTAAAATATTAATCAGGATTTTTTTTTTCTTAGATCACGTTTCACTCACGATCCTTGCGGCTTAACATCTTTCCCATTAAAACAAAAAAATGGGCTAACGTTACTGTCCCCCCCCCCCCCCCCCCCCCCCAAAAAAAATTGCATCTAAAAATGCCGCTGGGCAAATACAGTTTGACATAAAATATTGCAGCAATTGCTATTTTATTCCCTAGGGTCTTTGATTGATATAATCTCATGTTTGGGGGTTCCAAGTAATTTTCTAGCAAAAAATATTTGTTTTTAACTTGAGAAGCAAATGTCAGAATAAGATTTACTTTAAGTGGTTAAACTTCCTGCATTTACACACAGAAGTTTGATCTAAGAAGGAAGCTTAGTTAGGGCCCTTTCACATGGATGTGTCTGTGTACAGGCTCCGCTTTGCTCAGAGGGGATCACTCCGTCTATCCCCGCTGAGCAGGCAGATGACAGGTTTGTTTCTGCACACTGTGCAGGGACTGACCTGTCAGAGCGCCGCTCTCCCCTATGGGGGATCGGATGAGGACAGACTGTAGAATCCGTTTTCATCCGATCCACCTGACGGGTGGAAAATAGGGTTTCCACCAGTCGCACTTTAGTGGAGCGGGTCGAATGTCAGCGGGCATGTCACCGCTGACATCAGTGGCTCCATAGACCTGCACGGGGCGTCCGTTCAGGTCGTCTAAAAAAAAAAAACTGACAGGCGGACCTGGACAATCTGCCCGTGTGAAAGAGGCGAGAGAGACTGACTTGGATTTTTCTTAAATTGGTGCTGTTGGCTGCCGAGTGAACTGGAAGTGACAATGTGACGATGATTCAGGGTTACTACATCAGAGACCGATCGGAGCCGATTCTGGCTTTAGTTCGGGACTCTGCCCCATCAGTTATCACTTGAAAGCCACCTGCCAGCACTAAACAGTACAGGGGTCATTTTGCATGAAGTGGTTAAACTTGTAAACAAAAAGTGCCAGAAAAAGCCTGGTGATTAAATAACCGTTTTTATACTCTTTTGTATAATTGCACAGAGCAGTCCTGAAACTCCACTTCTCTGGTCCTTCGCAGATGCTGCTCCTCTTCTCAGTATACCACCATAGAAAGGAATGCATTAACTACTTGAGACTCGGGTGTATGTCAAAAGACGGCCTCAAGGTGGCTTTATAAATCCGGGTGGACGTCTTTTGGCGTCCTCCGGCCACTGGGGGGCGCGCGTCCCTGAGATGCCGATGCGCGTGCCTGGCGGCCACAATGTCCGCCAAGTACCCGCGATCGGCAAAGTGATGACCATCCCTGTGGAGGATGCGCCTGTGTTAGGCACCACAGGACCCAAATTTCAACTAGTTAAAGCCTAATAGATTAGGTAGATTGCCAAGACTGGGGCAAGAAGAATGTAAAACCTACATGCGATTTGCACAAATTAAAAGGATCTTTTTCAAATTCTCGTTAAAACAAAACTTCAGACTCATTTTCTGCTCTACACGATAGTATAAAGTACATGTTCCTGCTGTCATGTTTGTTTTACTGTAAGGCTCCCGCATGGACAAACGGTTTTTGTTTGTGCATTAATTGGTTTTATTCTTACTATTTTAGAGTTCCAAAAGTCAAGACCGAAAATCTGGAAGCAAAGAAAAGAAAGAAATACTATCCTTTGAAAAAATTAAAGAGCAGAGGGAGCGTGAGCGGCAGAGGCAGAGAGAGAGAGAGATAAGAGAAATGGAGAGGCAGAGGTATGTTTTGCTCAGTTGCCTGTTTACCAAAATGACAGAGCACTTAAAAACCGTGTTTCATGTAATAAAAAAAAACCTAAAAACTAAAATAAAACCCTAGTTTGTGAGCTGCCTTTTAACTTCAAATGGTTGTAAACCCTTAAAAATAAACAATAAAAAAACCTGCAAGGCAAAGGCATAATGAGCTAGTACGGCTGGGGTTTGGGGGTCCTCTTCTCCTCCCTTCCCTTCTCGTTTTCCCTTTGCTGCATTGCTAACATTGCTGCTGTCGGGGGGGGGGGGGGAGGGGCCCTAGGAGGCTTTCCCTGTTTAAACGCGGCATTTTGCCGCTATTTGGCCGGCGCAATTTTTTGGGAGGTTTTTCAATTACATTGAAAAACTCCTATTGGCAGCCATATTGTCATAGTCGCGCTATGGCGCAGCATATATTGCGGTTGGTCATTTTCCTCTGGCCGTGTCCTGAACGCTCGGCGGCCATCTTGGAGTAGTCCTAATCCCCTAGTGCTGTATCCTATGGCGCATACAGGACCCTGCAGAATGCTGCACAGTTACTTCAAGGTTCTTTTCCCCTCACGCGCCGTGTGCTGAGGGTGGATGGCAGCGCTGGGCAGTCTCCTCCTGTGGTGAGTCCCCTGGGTACCCCTGGTCATCGCTGAATAGGGTTCTAGGAGCTTCTGTTTGTTTGTAAGGACAGGTGTGCATATTATACATACACCCTATGTAAATATCAATATTTAGAGTCTGTATCTGGGTCCTTCCCCAACATGCTGGTGGTGGCAGCAGGTGTTGGCACCTGGGATTCCCACAGAGGTTTTATTGTTAGTCCTGGACACGTTTGCGCCAGGGTGGGGGTGGACTCCGGACGTGCGGTAAAAGAGTGCCCCCTTCCCCCGTTATTCCCTGGGGAATGCTCTGTTATGGAGCCATGGACCAGGTACCTGGGTAGTAAAAAAAAAAAAAAAAAGCAGGATAAGGCATTTATGGGTGCGCTTCTCACTGCTTAATTGGACTCTCTTAAGCTGGATAGTGCAGCTGCGTTTCCGCCGAGTGCTCGGTCTTTTTTGGATCACACAAATCAGACCGCTCTGTGTAGGTTTTTTCCTTCTGTGCCCTTCTTTGATAAATTCTAAAATGCTGAATGAGAAAAACCGCTGAGGGCTCTTGTAGTCCCTCACCGCCTCTTTGAGGAGAGCCTCTTCAAAAGGTGGGCTTCTCCGGTGGTGGACCCTCCTGGTGTCATGTATAGGTGACAACTCTCCGTATTGCGGGAACCCCCGCTTGTATGGATCTGACTGATAGAAGATTCGAAGTACTGACCCTTTCCATGTTTACCATGCTGGGGTCTGACTTGCGGCCTATTGTGGCCACTATTTTGGGGTCTCAGTCACTCACGGAGTGAGCATTTTGCACCAGACAGTGGAGGAGCACCGACTCTCTCCCGAAGTTATTAGGCTAACAGACCAGCTGGTCCAGGGCCTCATATAGGTCTGTGATGCTTCATTGAATACTGCGCCCTTGTTGTTCAGGGCTTCTGTTTCAGAATGGTTTTATGCACACGGTGGTGGAGTGGTTAACTCCATTACTTGGCAGCAAGCGAATCATTGGTTCGAATCCGGACACTGACGCCAATCTGCCCGGAGCTTGCATTTTCGCTCCCTGTGTCTGCGTGGGTTTCCTCTGGGTACTCCGGTTTCCTCCAAAGGCATGTGTGCATACACCTACATAATATGCATACACACTGTGTGTGTGTGTGTGTGTGTGTGTGTGTGTGTGTGTGTGTGTGTGTGTATTTATGGACAATCCAGGCCGTCAAAGGCCCAGCCCAGCTGGGGGACTAAGCCGATCACGCCGGCACCAAAATCCTGCCAATGTATTTAGCCTTCCCTCCCTGTCTCTAGGTGGGGGGGATGGCTTGCAGCTTCACAATTCGGTGAAACCTCCCTGCTCTCCGACCAGTGGGTCTGCGAGGTGGTCTCTTCGGAGTACTAGATGGAGTTTCCTCCTATCCACAGAACAAAGTTCTTTCCTCGTGTCTTCCTCTCCCGGCCCGTCGGTCTGCCTTGGGCAGTGTGGGACTTGCTAAGCTGCGGGGTAATTTTACATTTCCTGCAGGACCAGAGGTTTGGGGATTTCTATGGGCCTCAGGCCCTGCATACCTTTGAACATCGGGTAGTTCCGCATGGAATCCATTCGTTCGGTGGTAGCTGCGTTCCCTCCGAGGGACGTCCTGGCGTCCTCGGACATCAGGGACGCATACATGTATGTCCCGTTTTGCCAGAAGGTGTAGCTCAGTGGCAGCAAGCCCGCCTTCCATGTGTGCGACCCAGGGTTCCCATGAACCCTGGGCATGCTAGGTTCCGACTCAGCGTTGGAGTATCGAGGGTTGATCCGGACTCCTCGGCGGCGAAGGTCCTTCTTCCCCTGGAGAAATTGCCGACTCTTCAGTCTACGGTGAAGCTATTGGCATCACGCAATCGGTCTTCTCTCTGGGCACCAGCTGGTCCGGGGCCTGTGGGTAGCCTCCTTCGAGGCGGTACTGTATGCCCAGTTCCACACTCAGGTTTTTTCAGGGGAAATGGTGTCCAGGTGGTAAAAAGCTCTTGTCTCTAAAATCATCAGATTCCGGTGCGCCACCTAGTCAGTCTCTGAGTTAGTGACGGAGATCCCCGACTCTTCGGTCCGGGAAGTTGTTTCTTCCTTCCAGTGGTCAGTGTTTACTACGGATGCCAGCCTAATAGGTTGTGGGGGCACCTAGGGGGTCCAGTCGGCCCTGAGTCGATGGACTTGCGTGTACCTACGGCCACACCTCCCTGAATGTCCCTGCGCTTGTCTGGTCTCGGTAGCTACCCAGGGTTGGGCCTGGCTAGTGCCTGGGTGGGAGACCGCCTGGGAATTCCAGGTGCTGTCTATCGTTCGTTGTCCTCGTGGTCGACATTGTCCGATCTGTTTTCAGCCATCGGCCTGTCATTAGGTATACCGGCAGTCGGACTACTGGAGGCACTTTGGTGTTTCGGCTCCCTTGCAGAAGGTTAGCCTCACAGGCATGGGTCTCCTGGCCGCTCGTCTCCACCGCAAGGGTGTCAAAGTTAGTGGCCAGGTCTAGTGATCTGGTACAGACGCATCAGTCGCGCTGGTGGCCCTGTGGGGTCTGTATTGGCGACTTTTTGCCGTTCCTCCATTGCAGTTGCTTCATCGGCTGCTCCACAGAATGGAGGCTGAAGAGATCCTGATGATTCTAATCGCTCCAGATTGACCTTGGCGTCCTTGGTACGCCGATATCGGGCGCCTGGTAGCGGTCCCATACTTCCTCCTGTTGTACAGTCACTGACTTGCTCAACATGGCTATTGGAAGCCAGACTAAGTGACCGCGTCTGTCCGACTCCGTCGTCTCAACAATGCTGAGGGCACGGTAGTCTTCTTCTGGGGGATTTACCGTCGCACCTGGCAGGCCTACGTCTCTTGGTGCGAAGGGAGGGAGTGACGTTCACGGACGTACTCGGTGTCCAGGGTCCTGCTGTTTTTTTACAGCTTTGAGTGGCTCTAAAAACAGATTTCAGCCTTGACTGTGTATTTTCAGTAGTCTTTTTGCGGCCCGTTCCCTGGTGGGTCCCTTTTTTCGTGCAGGGGGTTTCATATACTTTCCCCTCTTGGCCCATCTCTCCCCCATGGGTTTTGACTCTGGTGCTCTCGGTTCTTCAGAAACCTTCCTTTTGGAAACATCAGAGGTTTTCTCTTGACACTATCTCAAAAGGTGGCCCCTTTAGTGGCTTTTACCTCTGTTAGAGGGGTTTCTGAGTTGGCGGTCTTGTCTTGCAAGCCGCCATGCTTGATCCTCCGTAAAGATTAGGTGGTGGTGGTGCGCCCGCAACCTTCCCTTCTTCTGTAGATGGTTTCGGCCTTTCGCCGGAATAAGGGCATTGTTCTTCCATCCTTCTGTCCTCAGCTGGCGCATCCTAAGGAGGTTGCCTTTCATACTTTAGGCGTGGTACGCGCTTTGCGGGTGTACCAGCCTGCTAGGGCTCCGTTTTGGGAGATTTGACTCTCGTCGACCACCATTTCTCGGCTGATCAGGCAGGCTGTCATACAGGCCTATGCTTTTAAGGGGCGGTCCCCTCTTTCCGGTCACGGCACATTCGACCAAGGTGCTTCCTGTTTTTTTTTTTTTGTGTTTGTTTTTTTTTTCTACATCATGCGTCAGTCTCACAGGTGTGCCAGGCGGGGACTTGCTCGTCCGTCCGTTAACGCTTTTCCCAGAATTTACATGGTTGTTGTGACTGCATCTTCTGATGCTTTCGGCCGCTAGTTTTTGCAGGCGGCTGTTTAAAGTTGCATCTCCTCCGCTGAGGAGCTCTGCTTGGTTTGGGGTGAAGTTAAAATTGGTTTTACTGATATATTTCCCACCCCTCGTTTTTGACACTGCTTGGGGACGTCCTACTTGTCAAGATTTAAGGAGCTGTGTCTGTCCATGGACGATAAGAGAAAATAGGATTTTTTTTGTACTCACCGTAAAATCCTTTTCTCTGAGTCCATGGACGGACACAGCTCCCACCCCTCCTTTTTAGGTTTGTACTGCTTGTTACGAACTGAGGCTGCATGCTGAAGTGAGGCGGGTTATGTCTGGAGGGACTGAGGCTGCATGCTGCAGTGTGGAGGCACTGCCCCCTGGGCAGGGCAGTTCAACTCTGTTAATGTAACATGTATTTAATTATCCAACATGTTTCTGCCTAGTCCTCTCCTGTAAACGGGGAACATAACCCACTTGTCAAGATTTAAGGAGCTATGTCCGTCCATGGACTTCAGAGAAAAGGATTTTACGGTTAGTACAAAAAATCCGATTTAAAAAAATTGTGTTTTAAAGACCGCTGCGCAAGTACAGCGACATTTTGCAACAATTGCCATCATATTCTCTGCTAAAAAAAAAAGTTTGGGCGTTCTAATGCCTCGTTTTCACTGAGCGGATCGGTACGGTTCGCTATTTTGGGTGTTTCCATTATGAAAGTGTGCCATAAAACCGAACCGTACCTCACCATTCTGGGTCCTGCTTCAGATGTGGAGCCATAGAAAATAAAACTGTTCGGTTAGGGCGGAGCTACAATACATTCCACTGATTGGTGGACACGCTAGGCATTTTTTCTAAACCCTGTATGGCCCCTGATGGTCCGACTTGCAGTGGAAATGCTCGCCAGAATAGACCGGACCATTCTAAGCGTTCCAAATTGTACTGACCCGAACCGTTCCGCTCAGTGGAAACGAGGCATAAGTAATTTTCTAGCAAAAAATAGGGATTGTAACTTGAAAGCAACAAATGTCAGAAATAGGCTTGGTCATGAAAGGGTTAAACCTTGTACTAAAATGCTTTCCCATAATCTCCTTAGCCATGTTTTGTGACAGAATTGGTAAATGGTGCCCCTTTGCGTATTTTTAACCAGCACTTTTAACTAGCAGCTTTAAGATCTGCTCTTGCAGAAAGATGCCTGTTAAAGCTTAATAACTCAAGCTTAAATTTACACCTACAACTACTAAACACATCATCTGACTTATTAAAACCCCAGACTCCTCTGCCATTCCGCTAAAGGCAGCTTCATAAAATGTTTCATATAGAGAGCCTTGCCAGACCTAGCATACTGCCCTAAATTTTGTATTGGTAGCCTTTTAGCATTTTGAGCATTCACTTTTTTACAGGGAAAGGGATAGAAGAGTACGAGAGAGACTTTTCATGATGCGTGAAAGAGAAGAGCGAGAGCGATTAAGAAGAGAACGTGTCAGACTTCAGTTTGAAAGGGAAAGACTTGACAGAGAGCGAATGGAGCGGGAAAGATTGGAAAGGGAGAGAATGCGAATCGAGGAGGAGAGGCGAATTGAACAAGAGCGTATCCAAAGAGAAAGAGAAGAATTAAGACGCCAGCAGGAGCGTTTACGTTATGAGCAGGACCGACGAGGGGTGAGAAGGCCTTATGATGTGGATGGAAGGTAAAATTTTAAAAGTATTGTCCGGCTCTTTTTTTTTCTTACTAAGTTACTAGTTAAATTGATGATTTTTATTAAATCTTTTGTAGCGAGATATCATGGCTAGCTTTCTGTTTCTTCATAAATTTAAATTCTATTTATTCCAGAGATTTTAACAACTTTTTTGCAGATTCATGTCTTTCTCTTTTCATTATCTCCTTAAAGCGGAGGGTTCACCCAAATAACATGTATATAAGATCATATTCTTTATACTTCCAACATGTACAGTATGCCCCCTTTTTTTTTTTTTTTTTTTTTTTTTTTTCGCTCTACATACCTTATTATGGCTACCCGGCTTCCGGGTACTCACTCCCACGCAAGTAGGCGTTTCTATGCAGAGGCGCAATGTCACCTGGGACTTCGCCCAGATTGACGTCCTTGAGAAAGTTCCCCCCCTATTGCGTAGGCATGTCAGGAGTGTCACGGGGGGTTTCGGAAAGTAGCCAAACTGCGAGTCAGCTCTACACCCCGCCTGCGCACCGACTAGGAGCCGTGTAGAGTGAATACCCGGAAGCTGGGTGGAAAATAGCCATAATAAGGTATGTACAAAATAAGGGCATACTGTACATGTTGGAAGTATAAAGAATATGATCTTAAATACATGTTATTTGGGAGAACCTAAAGGTTGGCTAAACCTCAAAACAAACGGATTTATATTTTGGCCTACCAGCCCTTAAAGCGGAGGTCCACCTGTTAAAAAAAAAAAAAAAAAAAAAAAGTCGGCAGCTACAAATACAGCAGCTGCTGACTTTGAAAAAAATGGACACTTACCTGTCCAGGGCGCCCACTTAAAATAAGGTGGCTGCCTTGGCCTTATTTAGGATTTTTTTGCACTTGCTATACCTGCGTATATCACACTACCTCTTTTTTAGTGTGGTTCTACATTCGCTGACTTGAAGATGAAACCATTTTTGAGTAACCAAGCTGGTCATCAAACATGAATTAATCTTCAATATATGGGATTTTGGGGATGAGTAGTTTACAGAAACTGAGCTCACAGAAAAGGACTACATTTCTGGCAAGATCAACAGGTATTTTCTGTTCTTGCTGAAAAAGTCTGAAAAATTTAAATTATAGCAGCCACCATGTAATCTGCAATATATTATTACACTGTTTTTTGGGATATTTTTTTTTTTTTTTTTTTTTTTTTAATCCCCTAAACAATTGGTGGTGTATTCCTTGTTCGTGTTTTTTTTTTTTTTTTTTTTTTATATATATATATATATATATATATATATATATATATATATATATATATATATATATATATATATATATATATATATATATATATATATATATATATATATATATATATATATATATATATATAAAGTATTGGTATCTCATTTACTTTGCACCATTGGCACCAGTCATTAAAACACATTATAAAAGTTTGAAGCAATAACTTAACCTCCCTGGCGGTATGATTCTTTCAGAAAAAACATGCTGAAAGCGGTACCATTATTTGCAAGGAAATTTGGCGTTTTATATTGTAGGTCTGTCATTTTTAGAAATAACTCACTTAAATCTGACCAAACAAGCTTCTAATAGGCATCCCAGGTATGACATTTTTTTAAAAACAAAATTATAAATTATAATATAATAAATAATTATAAATAATTATAACAAATAATAATATAATTATAATAAAAATTATTCAATAATGTAATCAAATCAAAATCACTGAAATTTGCTCAGTTGCAGAATTGTTGCTGTCATTATTTTTTTTTTTTATGACGAATTTCCCCACAAATCGCTATCGCACAATTCTGCAAGTGATTATAATTTATTATCGCTGTTTTTTAGCTGATCTAAAACAATTTTTGACATAAAGGGACACTTTTGGTTGCTATGGACAATCTACAGTTTGCAGGGAGAAAGAAACGTTTTTATTATATAAAATGACATGCATGACACAGGACAGACCACTAGGGACAAGGGGGGTGTGTTTTTTTTACATACAGTACTGTAATCTATAAGATTACAGTATACTGTATGTATAGTGTTTGTTTACTTTTTTGAATTTGGCGCCGTTCTCCGTCCCCGTGCGTCGTAACGTCGCAGGGAACGGAGATCGGCGTCACACGGAGGCACTGTGTGAATCGAGCGAGGTCCTGCTCGCTCACACAGCGCGGTGGCATCGCTGGATCCAGGGACAAGGTAAGTAAAACTCCCTGTACATCCAGCGAGGCGAGCCCGAGTCTGACTCGGGGTTACCGATCCTAGCCCAAAAATCTCACCCCGAGTCAGACTCGGGAACACCGCCCAGGAGGTTAAAAATAACTGATGCCACCGCTGTGTTAGGAGGGTAACCTCTGTTATCAAAGTGTTTATTTTGTCTAATATTTTATGTATCAATGTTAACCCACTGTGTTGGATCTCAAATGGTATGAATGCAATCATTGTATCTTAGTCATGCAGTACAGGACATGGGCTGCATATTTATAGACCCTGCACTATTTTTTTTTTGTATGCCAAAAGATTAATAGCTACCCTGTTAAACTGTTTTTTTTTTTTTTTTTCCTTTTTTTTTTTTCCTATGACTACATGCTCCAGCCTTGTTTTTTTTTATTTTTATTTTTTTCCTTTTTTTTTATTTTTTCCTATGACTACATGCTCCAGCCTTTTTTTTTTTTTTTTTTTTAACAATAACTTTGAAGCTGAACCCAGTAACCCAGCCACTTTGTAAAATGTCCCGTGGGCCACCACCTGGACTTATCTTTTTATTTGCATCTGACAGTTTTATTGTAGCTTTGGCGTACACACTCCTGAGGTGAGAGATGCTGTCTTCTCTAAACGGCAGCTTTGCCCACTTCTCCCCTCTGCTGCCCATTAACTGAAGGCTTTGTATTGGGTGAATGGGTTCACATATTCTGTGATTGGGCAGGAGGAAGTGCAACTCTGCAAGCTGTAGGAGCTGAGATCAGAATTTCCAGCATCCAGTAGTATGTGGGGCTCCAAAAAACTTTAGTTATAAAGTAAATGAGGGGGACTTCCATACATAGTAAGCAGCATATAATACAATGTGGCTGAATTCCTGGCATTCAGTTAAACTACAGAATTGGTGTGATTCGACATGGTGACTCTCTAGCCATACAAGTCCAAATTTGTTAGGTGTTTATTTTTTGTAACTACAATTCCTACTGCTTGGTTGCAGAGAAATTCTTAGGAGTTTGATCTGCTGTGACCTCTGCAGTGCTCAGTAGTTCCTCCCATTTGTAGTAAAATTGGGGTTACCACTGAGTGCTACAGCGGACACACTAATTGATACTCCTGAAGTTCTAGTTTCTGCACACTTTAGAAAAGGGATTCCATAGAAATCGAGGGCAAGGTATTCCCTGCTTTTACAGTTACTGTGTTTTTTCTTTTTGCATTTAAGCAATAGTCTGTCTTAACTCTGTTAACCTTTTTATAGAGAAAATATAAATAATTTGGGGGACTTTAAAGGTGTGAGTGAATACAAAATGTTAAATATTTGATGCTGGAGCTGCAAGGAAGCGAGCAGGGAATGAGACATAAACAGTCTGTGAATACCTATACATAATAAAATTTCAGCATGCTTCTTGTGGTTCACCTAGGAATTTAAGATTCCTTCTTGGACCTTTTATATCCCCTCTGTGGTAGTCTATTCAACATGCCGAGTGGAAACATCGATTGTCACATGAGATGTGTTTGTTTGAAACCCATCAATTTTAAATATTCCATTTTTTTTATTTTTTTTTAACATTTTGTATTTACAAGCACCTTTAACCACTTACTGACCTGCTCACGACTTTATACGTCCTGTTTTTAAAGATGGATATCTCCGTAACGGCATCAGCTGCTGCCACAACCGAGGTATCCATCTTTACTGTGAGCGGTCCTGTAAACGATAACCGGTGGTCTCCGCGGCAGATTCGCCCAACTCCCGCCGCTCTCACGCGCCCTCCGCCGCTTACCGGAGCCGTCGGTAGCGGCGGAGGCAATTGGGTCCTCTCCCCTGCTCGGCTGGGATACGAGTGAGGGCAAGATGGCCCCCACCCGTCCCCATAGCAGAGCGCAAGTGACGTCAAAACGTCACTTCCGCCCATGCTTCTTAAAGCAATATTTTCTTGTAATTTTTTTTCAAATGACATTTTTATTTATTTTTGATCTTTTTGCATTTAAGTCTAAATGAGATCTGAGGTCTTTTTGACCCCAGATCTCATATTTAAGAGGACCTGTCATGCTTTTTTCTATTACAAGGGATGTTTACATTCCTTGTAATAGGAATAAAAGTGACCCATTTTTTTTTTTTTTGTAAAAGAGCCCAGTCCCGACGAGCTTGCGCGCAGAAGCGAACACATACGTAGCGGAGTAGCGCCCGCATATGAAAACTGTTCAAACCACACAAATGAGGTATCGCCGCAATCGTTTAGAGCAATAATTCTAGCCCTAGACCTCCTCTGTAGCACAAAAGATGCAACCTATAGAATTTTTTAAGGGTAAAAGTTTGATGCCATTCCACGAGCGGGACATGTTGGGTATAATTTTACTCAGCGCAACATTATCTTTTACAATATATAAAAAGAATTGGGCTACTTTTACGTTTTTTTTTTTTTTTTTATTCAAAAAAGTGATTTTTTTCCCCCCCAAAAAAGTGCGCTTGTAAGACCGCTGCGCAAATACGGTGTGACAAAGTATTGCAATGACCGCCATTTATTCTCTGAAAGACAGCCAAGTTCCTTAAGTGGTTAAAGTTCACCAAATTCTTTATATTTTCTCTATTTAATATTGGGCTGTGGTGCCAATCTGCTCTCCATCTAGAATTAAAGCGGTTGTAAACCGCATATATAATTTTTTTTTTTTTTTTTACCTGCAAGGCAAAATGCATAATCAGCTAGTATGCACCGCATAATAGCTGATTATGAAATACTTACCTAAAAACGAGGTGAACAACACTTACCTGGTTCACGCCGAGCGAGATGTCATCTTGCTCCGGCGTGTCTTCCGGGTATCGCCGCTCCAGCGCTGTGATTGGCTGGAGCGGCGCCGCTCCAGCGCTGTGATTGGCTGGAGCGGCGATGACGTCACTCCCGCGCATGCGCGCGGGAGATTTAAAAATCGGCAAGGTCCGGCGGCTGCCGGATCTTCCGCCGTGGATCCCCCCTGCGCATGCGCCGCCCGCATTGCGAGGGGAATATCTCCTAAACCGTACAGGTTTAGGAGATATTCTTTTTACCTACAGGTAAGCCTTGTTATAGGCTTACCTGTAGGTAAAAGTGCAAATTTAAGGTTTACAACCGCTTTAAATTAAATAGCTGTTAACCTTTTTGGTTTATTTTGATCTTTGTTTACTTTTTGCTAGTTTTTGAAATGGGTGAAAACCTTCAACTTTTTTAAGATTATTGCTAAAACTAGGAATAGCCAGCTAGGTTTTGTGTTTTTAGCCTTTTGAACATTTTGCGTTAGAATAAATTGTGTAATGTGTTTAAAGCCCAACTCCAGGCAAAATTCAAAACTATACAGTGTACTGCCACTATTGCACCTTTTCCATCTCTGCCTTCAGTCAAAGCATATACCAGATACACACAGCGCTATCTTTTTATTCATATTTTTCTATTTAATTTCCCACCCTAGGGACTATACACTTTGTGCTGATAGCTGTGTGAGAATCTGTACCTTCACTGCCCCCTCAGTTCTATTATGGTAACCCCAGAGCAAGTTATGTTTCCTCTGGCAGGATTATTTTAATATAAACAATGCATCATACTTAAATGTGCACATTAATGAAAAAATAAGCATTAAGTGAATAAATCCATTGCCAAAATGGAATGCTCTGAGATAAAACTTTGAGATCTGCCACCACGAGTGCTCAGTATGATGGCCACTCACCAGAGCCGTTTGACCCCTTTTTTACAGGACGGTCAAAAAATGCTTTGGGAACACCAGATTGGTTCTGCTAATGGCATAAATCCTCTCCAACGGCCACTCAGGAAGGGGCTAGAATGTAAAAAAATTACTCCCCAGGAGACACGGATAAAAGTCTCATGGTGTAGGAATTTTTTAATAAAGAAAAAAAACGGCAGCAATGATGGCAGTTGCACTCGCATGTAATGGTGCCTGGCACTGGGTGTAAACGGTGTGCGAGTCAGCTGATCCCTTGGGGTGGCGTGTGTTCCACATCTCGCTCCGAAGGGCAAAGCCTGATGTGGGGTATCAAATATGGACCCGGAAATGACGGATTCTCTGCCCCCACATATGTTTCGCCTTGATTGGCTCTTCAGGAAGTGATGTCGAGCCACTTCCTGCTTGCTTTTATGTGGGTAGAAAGGCTGCTATTGGTGAGGCTCCTCCAAAATGAAGACAAAATGTATTACAGAATCTGCCTCTGGGTGCTGTCCTAAATGTTTCCTTCATGTAGGAAACAATAGGCATGTTTGTATTGGTAATTGCAGCCATGTGGATATTCACCACTAGATGGTGCTGTCCCAATTTCCTTAAATTTTGTCTTAATTTTGGAGGAGCCTCACCAATAGCAGCCTTTCTACACACATAAAAGCAAGCGGGAAGTGGCGTAACATCACTTCCTGACAAGCCAATCACGGCGAAACACGTCGAGCATCATTTTACTGATCCATATTTGATATCCCACATTGGGCTTTGCCCTTCGGAGCGAGACGTGGAACACACGACACCCCCAGGGATCAGCCGGCTTGCATGCTGTTTACACCTAGTTCCAGGCCAGGCACTATTACGTGTGAGTAACTGCTATAATTGCTGTTTTTTACTTTATTAAAAAATTACTACACTGATGAGACTTTTATATCCGTGTCTCCTTCTTGAGTGGCCATTGGAGTGGATTTATGCCATTAGCGGAACCAATCTCGTGTTCCCAAAGTGTTTTTTGACCGTACTGTGTAAAAAGGGTCAAAGTGCTCTGGTGAGTGGCCATCTTCATACTGAGCACTTTGTGATGGAAGATCTAGAAGTTTTATCTCGGAGCATTCCGTTTTGGTGTTGACTTTATGCTTGCTTATTTATTTATTTTTCATTAATGTGCACATTAAGTTTGATGCAGTGTTTTTCTTTGTGCCAGTATTTCACAAGAACATGTATAGCACCTTATTATTTATAATTCTACACAGTTTAATGATTTGTTCATTTTAAAGGGGGCAGCTGTTGGTTTGTATGTTCTTATCCCCAAAATGCCCCCTTTTTTTTTTTTTTTTGATTATTCTAATGACCACGTCTTCAACCTGCTTGCCCATTTTCTGTCCTGCCTATGGTTTGCTAATGTTGCCACTTAGAAACTCAAAAATTCAGCACACCACACAGCCCACAACACTGGAAACAAGTTGGCATGGAGTTTTATATATATATATATATATATATATATATATATATATATATATATATATATATATATATATATATATATATATATATATATATATATATTTATTTATTTATTTATTATTATTATAACTATCACACACACTCTTATTCAGTCCTGCAGCACAAACTCTCCTCCAGGCATCAGATTATGGTTTACGTGTAGAGTGTATGATCGTCACGGGTAACTATTTATCCATTTTCTGCAGCTGGTAATCAAAAATGCAGTTTGAGTGGGTATAAGTTGGGCTTTAAAATACGTTCGAAATTTTACATTTATCTTTTAATTCCTCCCAACCTTAAGAGCATATATAAAGCTTTTGGGAAGATTTCTATTCCTCATTGAGGGACACAGTATTCCAGTGAAAAATACAGTGAGTTACAGTGGTGGAAAATATTTTATCCTCTGCAGATCTTGTAGTGCTTGACTGAAGGATGGTGTTCTTGGGGTCATAGTCAGCATTTTTCTTCCTCCGAACACGGCGAGTCCAGTTAATGCCAAAGAGCTCCGTTTTGGTCTCATCTGACCACAGCACTTTCTCCCAATCCTTCTCTAAATCTTTTAGGTGTTCATTGGCACACTTCAGACGGACCTCTGTACGCGTGCCCTGCAGGATTTCAATCCATGGCGGTGCATTGTTACACCAATGGTTGGTTTAGTGACTGGACCGAATTGTCTTGAGATCATTCCCAAGCTCCACCCGTGTAGTTCTGAGCTGATCAATCACTTTTCTCATCTTTACCGCACGAGGCAAAAATCTTGCATGGAGCTCCAGACCAAGGGCGACTGGTGGTTTTCTATTTTTATTTATTTTATTTTTTTCTCCCCCATTTTCAAATCACTTTAACAGTTGTTTTGTAGTCCCATTCCAGTCTTGTGCCAGGTCTACAATCTCGTCCCTGGCATTCTTTGACAGCTCTTTGGTCTTGCCCATGATGGTGAAGTTTGAATGGAAGAAAGATTCTGTGAACAGGTGTCTTTTATACACATAACGAGTTGTCATTGGTGGCACCTTAAATTGACAGGACTAATCTGTGTACCACATGTCTGTGGAAGCCAGTATTGTTGGTAGGGGATCAAATAATTTTACTCGCTGAACTGGAACTCAATTTATAATAATTTTAGTATTGTGTTTTTCTGGATTTTTGGTTTTATATTCTGATTAAGGGTCTACAATTGTTATAGGTGTATTTTAAATTGATTTTTTTGAAAGTGGGAAAACTTACAAAATCTGCAGAGGATCATATCGTTTCCCCACTGTATCTCTTGCTGCTTATTCAAAAATGGTGCACAATTGTGCACACAAAAGAACAAAATCTGACAGCCAATTCCCGTATGTCAAGCTGGTTCAATTTTTCTTAATCTCCTCTGGACCTTTGCCAAAGACTGAATCCTTACCCTTGCTGGGTGTAGTCAGCTAATCTGACTTTCAGTTCTTGCCTTGTCAAAACTCTCACTGAGACAGTTCATAATATTGAGCATTTGCCTGCACCTACCTCAGTGTCAGGCCTTGGCTCCTATAATTCGAAGTAATCTGCAGAGGGATTTTCTTTAAAAAAAAAAAAATGTTCTCTTCCGTTCACGGACGGACACAGCAGCCTTTGACCTTGGGGTTATGCACCTTCCTTCCAGGAGAGTTAGGCAGAAAAACAACACTTTCCTCATTACCGCTCCTCCCAGGGGGTGTGGTCCCCCGGGTATAACCCACACTCTGCCTCAGCAGCTCCAGTTTTTTTTCTGCCTAATGTCAGGAGAGGACAGGCCTTCTGGAGTCCCTGTACTCTGAATTTATTTTTTTTTTGCATTTTTTTTCCCCGCTTTTATTTGTGGTGTTCCTGCATTTTTTTGAATCCTGAGATTCTTCTATCAACTGCCGACTGGGTGACAGGCTGGGTCTTGACTCTTGTAGCCCCCCCCCCCCCCCATGTTCGGCCATCGAGCATGTGCCGGCCCTCAGCTCAGGGTCATCCACGACAGGCCCCATTGCTCCAGGGGCGGCCGGGGAACTACATGTTCCAGGGCACACATATGACCGGTCTCTATGGCATTGTCACAGTGTGTCTGGCCAACAGCCATGCCGTTAAGCGGATGTTGGTTCTGTCCAGAATGCCTCCAGCCGGTGGTCGCCGGACGGGTAAGTAGGCCCCTTGCCCTGGCAAGGTGGTATGGCTGGTGCTTCCCTGGGGAGGTCGACTGAGGGTGCACCCTGCTTTCCTCTCTCTCCCTTTCCTCTCCCTCCTTCCCTATACTGGGTGGCGGCTGTGAGGGGGGGGGGGTTTTATCGCCATCGGGGACCATGTGTTGCGGGGTGCTGTGAATTTTTTTTACGTTTGGGGGTGCTGCTGTGTGTGGTGGTGTGTCACTGGGTTTTTAAACTGCGTTTGGCCGCCATTTCGCTGCGGACACGGCTTACATGGTCGGCGGCCATTTTCTTGTAGCCCGCATGGTGCTTTTTTACCTGACGGCGACCGTCTTGAAAGTCTTGGTCTCTAGTGCCTGAAATGGCGCTGCTTAAGCCCGCGAATCATCCCTGAGGGACAGACACAGCGCAGCCAGCACTTCTCAGCGTTTTCAGCTCACACTGCAACCAGGTGGGGTGGTGAGTTCCCTGGGGGCCCCTGCCCTCTGTTTCTGCAGCCGGGAAGTGACCGGTGGGTTGTTCTGCTTTGCAGTACTAGGGTGGCACAGCGGTGGGGCATCATGAAGCCTGAACCAGGAGCTTCTTCCCCAGCAATGCCTGAGTTAACCCTTGGTGCCCCTGCCGCATCTGTTGAGGCAATGACGGCTGTCCTTGAGGCGTTTCTCACCAGGATCGAAGTGACAAGTGGCCAGAAGGGGGGTAAAAAGCGCCTCCTCCCTGAGCCTGCTTCTGGGGATGTCTCTGACACAGAATCATGCCCTGCTATTGCTTCTGGTTCTGTCATGTCAGATGATGCAGGCTTAACCCACACGGACAGTGAGGATGACTCTGCTTCAGGGTCAGTGAATGATGAGGAATTTGTTGGAGCCCTTATTTCTGCGGTGTGTGATACTCAGAAACTTGAGGATTTGGCGGAGGCATCGGATGTGCCGGTCCCTTTTGGGTTCCGCAAGCCGCACCGCAAAAGTGTTTCCTTGTATTCCATATTTGGACAAATTGTTATACAAGGAATGGGATATGCCGCAGAAAGTTTTTGCTGTTCCAAAATACTTTGCGACCCGTTATTCCTTTGAGGAGAACGTTTTAAAAACAAGTGTGTCTCTCCTCCGTCAGTGGACCCTCCCGTGTCCAGATTGAGCAAAGCCACCACGTTGCCGGTGGAAGGAGCTCCCGCCTTTAAGGACCCCAGACAGGAAAGTGGAAGCTGTGGCCCCCTCCGTGTTCACAGTAGTGGGTTCGGCAGTAAGACCGGTTTTGGCCGGGACTCTGGTGTCGCAGACACTGACCGAACGGGGCAAAGTTTTTGCTACAGGAGCTGGAGGCGCAGGATGCTTCCGAGACCTGTAAGGACCTGGCTAAACAGTTGGTTCAGGGTCTGAAGTTTGTCTGTGAGTCGGCCCTGGATACGCTTCCCTTGCTTTCCAGGGCCTCTGCCTACGCGGTGGTACTACGCCGCCTTGTGTGGCTGAAGTGCTGGTCTGCGGATCAGTCCTCCAAGAAGGCCTTGGTGGTTTTACCCTTTAAGGGTGAACGTCTTTTTGGGGCGTCCCTGGATGACGACATAAAGGATGCCACAGGTGGTAAGAGTACACTGCTCCCGCAGTCTGGGAAGGTCAAGGAAGCCTCGCAGTAAGCAAGGGCCCTCCACTACCCCCAAGCATTTTTTTCGCCCGCCCAGTGCGACAGGAAAAAGTTTTCAAGGTGCTAAGACCCCCGCTGCAGGGCAGAAGCGCACCTGGTACCGCAAGCCTAACAAGCCTGCGGACAAACCTGCTTCCGCATGAAGGTCTGCCCCCGCACGTGTCTCGGGTGGGGGGCCGGCTTCGTGAATTTGCGACTTGGTGGAGGTCTCTTCTTTCCGATAGTTGGGTTTGCGAAGTAGTTTCCTCGGGGTACAAGATAATTTCTCTTGTCCACCAAACAGATTTTTTCCTTCCAACCTCCGGAAGGATCTGTCAGGGGCTGTCAAGGATCTTCTGGTCAGGGGAGTGATTGTGCCAGTTCCCTCGATGGAACGTTTTCAGGGGTTTTACTCCAATCCGTTTGTAGTCCCCAAGAAGGAAGGGGTCCGTCCAATCCTGGACCTCGAGGCCCTTAATTGTTTTGTCAAAGTGCAAAAATTCAGGATGGAGTCGATTCGCTCGGTGATGGCAGCGCTCCATCAGGGGGAATTTATGGCGTCCTTGGATATCATGGACGCGTACCTGCATGTTCCCATATACACAAAGCCCCAGAGGTTTTTGCGATTGGGGAGGACCATTTTCAATTTGTGGCCCTCCCGTTCGGCCTGGCATCGGCACCACGGGTTTTCACTAAGGTGCTTGCCCCGATACTAGCCCTGCTGAGGCAGCGCTATCGTGGTATATCTGGACGACCTTCTCCTTAGAGCTTCCTCATTCTCAGAATTAGAAGAGGACGTGTCTATCATGTGTCACTCTCCAAGAGTTCAGCTGGCTGCTGAATATCCAGAAGTCAGTGTTGGTTCCGTCTCAGAGACTGGAATACCTGGGGCTAGTCCTGGATTCCGCGGAGGCGAGAGTTTTTCTCCCAACAGAGAAACTTCAGACACCTGCAATCAGCGGTGCAGCAGTTGTCAACCCAGAAGTGGTAATCTCTTTGATTCTGCATGAGGGTTCTGGGTCTGATGGTGGCCTCTTTCGAGGCAGTTCCGTATGCCCAATTCCACACCAGAGTGCTACAGAAGGAAATTCTGTCACGTTGGGACAAGCTCCCTTCATCTCTGGATTACCAGATTCAGTTGAGTCATCTGGTCAAGTCTTCCCTGGTGTGGTGGCTGGCGTCTCCGGTGCTTCGGACCGGGAAGTCGTTTCTGCCGTGCCATTGGACAGGGGTCACGACTGATGCCAACCTCTCCGGCTGGGGGGGCGTTTGGGGCACCCAGTCAGCCCAGGAGTGCTGGACTCAGGAGTCTCGCCTGCCAATCCATGTACTGGAGCTCCGAGCAATCAAGCTGTGCCTTGCCAGGTAGTCCCTGGATCTGCAGGGCCAACCGGTCAGGATCCAGTCCGACAATGCCACGGCCATGGCGTACGTCAATCATCAGGGAGGCACACGGAGGTTGCGCACATCCTTCGGTGGGCCGAAAGGTCAGTTCCGGCTCTATCGGCCGTGTACATTCTGAGAGTACAGAAGTGGCAAGCCGACTACCTAAGTCGCCAAACACTGGACCAAGGAGAGTGGTTGCTTCACCCGGAGGTGTTTCAGAGTCTGTGCCGAAAATGGGGCACTCCAGACGTGGACCTTCTAGCGTCCCGTCTCAATCGGAAGGTGCCACGGTTTGTGGCCAGGTCGAAGGACGCGTCAGACGCGTTGGTGGCACCTTGGGGTCGCTATCGCCTAATTTACGCCTTCCCTCCTCTGAAGCTTCTTCCTCGCCTGCTGCGCAGAGTGGAAGCCGAAGGGATTCCAACAATCCTGATCGCCCCAGATTGGCCGCGCCGCTCCTGGTACGCGGACCTGGTGCGTCTGGTGGCAGATGCCCCCTGGCGTCTACCCCTGAGAGAAGATCTTCTGTCGCAGGGTCCGATCTTCCACCCTGCTTTACAGTCGCTGGCTTTAACGGCGTGGCTGTTAGGCCCTGGTCCTTCAGTACCTGGCTTTTATCAGGCTCGGTGGTTTCTACCATGCTGTGTGCACGGAAGTCTACTTCAAGGAAGATTTACCATCGTACGTGGAAGGCCTACATCTCTGTGTGGAGATGAGATGGCACCCCCGTACATACGTGGTATCCCGGATTCTGCTGTTCTTACAGCGGGGAGTGGACCAGGCTCTCGCTTTAAGTAGGGTTAAGAGTCAGATTTCGGCTCTAGCTGTCTACTTTCAGCGACCCTTGGCAGCGCACTCCTTGGTGCGTACGTTTGTGCAGGGGGTCCGGCATGTGGCCCCTCCTGTGCGCCCTCCACTACCCCCATGGGACTTGAATTTAGTCCTCTCGGTGCTTCAAGAAGCTCCCTTTGAGGACATTTGAAAGATCCCCTTGTTGACTCTGTCCCAGAAGGTGTTTTTTCTGGTGGCAATTACATCGATCAGACGGGTGTCTGAACTGGCGGCCTTGTCCTGCAAGGCTCCTTACTTGGTCATCCATGAGGATAAGGTGGTGCTGCGGCCGCAGCCATCTTTTCTCCTGAAGGTTGTTTCGGCTTTTCACATTGAGGACATTGTGTTGCCATCCTTATGTCCTCGGCCGAAGAACCCTAAGGATGCCACTTTACATTCCCTGGATGTGGTTCGGGCCCTACGTGTGTACTTATCTGCTACGGCTCCGTTCCGGAAGTCTGATTCACTGTTCGTGTCGGTGAACGGTCCTAAAAGGTCTGGTGGTCTCGTCGGCCATCATTTCTAGGTGGATCAGACTGGTTGTGCTTCAGGCCTATGCCCTAAAGGGACGGGCGCCTCCCTTTCAGGTCACAGCGCATTCGACCAGGGCCATCGGTGCCTCTTGGGCTTTCCGTCACCAAGCCTCTGTGTCACAGGTGTGTAAGGCAGCGACCTGGTCGTCAATCCACACCTTCTCAAAATTTTACAAGGTGGATGTGAGTGCATCTTCGGATACCTCCTTCGGCCGCAAGGTGTTACAGGCGGCAGTTTAAAGTTGGAGTTCCTCCGTTGAGTAACTCCGGTTTTGTTTGGGGTGTAGCTTGGTTTGCTGTGTCGTTTTTCCCACCCCTTGAATTTTTGACACTGCTTGGGGACGTCCCTAAGGTCAAAGGCGGCTGTGTCCGTCCATGAACGGAAGAGAAAATAGGATTTCTGTACTCACCGTAAAATCAATTTCTCTGAGTTCATGGACGGACACAGCACCCAGCCCTCCTTTGTTTGTACTGCTTGTTACGAACTGGAGCTGCTGTGGCAGAGTGTGGGTTATACCCGGGGGACGAGCTGTAATGAAGAAAGTGTTAACACTTCAAGTGATGTTTTTCTGCCTAACTCTCCTGGAAGGAAGGTGCATACCCTAAGGTCAAAGGCTGCTGTCCATGAACTCAGAGTAATGGATTTTACGGTGAGTACAAAAATCCTATTTACAAGCATAGGAAACACTCATGTCTGCAAGAAGCAGTCCCTTTCACCTGCTATGGACCCACGGTGTTGTGCCACAGCAAGGCCGTGACTGTCCCAGTAGAAGAATCTCCGTCTTTTTTTTTTTTTAAGGATCTTGCTGACAATAGGTTGGAATCTTATTTTAATATATTGCTTGGGGCAGCCTGTCCCTAGTCTGAAATTGGTTGCTGCAAATGCTGACTTCCAATTTGTGTATGCTGATCGGATAATTAGCAAGCTTAACTTTTTGTGACATGGCTTCAAATGCTAGTCATTTGGTATCTTGTTTTAGACTGTCCAAATTGATAGGGCGATTTGTCTTAAATGCTAGGATGCAGAACGGGCATCAAAAGCCCAGCGATTTTTTTTTTTTTTTTTTACAGATTTATTTCTTTGGGCCATTGTTGACAGCCAGATAAAAAAAAAAAATAGCTGGCAACTCCAATCCATAAAATATTTATTGGCACATATAGGAAAACAAAGCAGACACGTTTCAGCTGACGAGCCTTGGTCACTGCATAAAAAAAATAACAGAGAAACACATACTATAAATATTATTTGGGGATCTACACCCACCCACCCAATCGGCATCAGGCCAATCAAGCTAATTTAAAAGTTGTTGGCTTGGTGGGGGAGTATACCCCTCTGAAGAAACCCCAGGAGCTGAACAATACTGTTGGTTGATCTATGCACATAAGCAGACAAAAAGCAATTGAGAGCGTTTTTTTGTTTTGTTTTTTGGGATATTCATACGTACCTCGGTGGATGCAGCATCAAACCGATGTTGCATCTGTTCCTCAGTATGTCTGCACTGATAACTGAGCCATCGAACACCACCGATGGCTTGGCTCTCACTCCTCCTCCCTGAGCAGAGCGATGCTGACTGTCCTAGCTGCTCACTGAAATGCTGAGACTGTCATCCATCAAGGCAGCTGGCGGATCCAGACTTGGAAGTTGGAATGATGCGCTGCCTCGACATCGGCGCTGTGTAGTTACCTGGGTCATTGCTGTGAGTCCTCTGGGGGGGCCCCCCAGTCGGAGCAGCTAGGTGGGTGGGATTTTTTTGCGTGCCTTGCCGAGGTCAGGCAAGTGTCTGAAATCCCAGAGGTGACAACCGGTGCCCCTACACTTGCAGTGCCTATGGACACCTTGTCGGTGATCCTGGCATTCCTATATTGCCAGGGTGAAAGCGGTGTGCGGGCGCGCAGGGGGTAAAAACGCCCCCTCCCCCCACCATCTTCTGGGAGACGTTCTGATTCAGACTCGGGTCTTGCTGTGACGTATGTCCCCTGCTCTGACATGTCAGAAGATGCGGACCAGGACCCTTTCGGACAGTGAAAAATAACTCCCTTGCTTCTCCCGTGTCCAGGTCACCGCAAAAAGGCGCTGGTGGAGCACTTGTCACCAGGTGTGGGACCCCAATAAGATGGGGGATACAGCGAGGCCATCTGTTAAGATGCCGGTCCCTTTTGGGTCCCACAGGCCAGCCCCCACCACTAGGTTTCCCTACCTAGTTTATTTGGCAAGTTATATACTAAAACTGGGAACGGCTGCAGCGTTCCAAAATAAAGCATGGCTGTCAGTTAGCCCTTGGAGTGTTTTCCTGAAAATGGACATCTCCTCCGATGGGGCCCTCCGATATCCAGGGAATTAACACAAGGGACCTCTGTTCTTTAAGGACCCTTCAGACAGGAGGACCGAGGTGGTGGCCCGGTCCTTGTTCTCGGTATTGTGGTCAGCGTTGCGGCCACTGTTGGGCCCCGACCCTGGTTTCACCGATGCTCCCTTAATAGGCAAAGATTGCTGCACTGTGTTTGGAATAGCAACAGGCTTCCCCGGTCTGCATGACAGCGGACCAGTTGGTGCATGGCCTTAAGTATGTCTGCAATGCGGCCTTAGATACTGCTCCCTGGCTGTCCAGTACATCAGTACTTGCGTTCCCAGGCCGACAGGGTGCCCGCTATGGAAGTAAAGTATCCCTGTTTCTCGCAAGCAAACATGCCTGCGAGCAAAGTGCGGCGACATGGAGGTTTTGCCCCCGCTTGCCTATGGGGTGGTGGGTCACCCTTGAGATTGCATTTTGGTGAACCTCCCTACTTCCAACCAGTGGGTCTGTAAAGTGGTTTCATCTGGCTACAAGATGGAGTTTTTTCTCTTGTCCACCAAAAAAAATATTTTTTTTCCCCTCCAAGCTTTATCCCTTTCTGGCTTGCCGGGCTGCCTTGTTTGGGGCTGTGCAGGACCTGCTCAGCGCAGGGGATAGTACCTGGGCCGGTGCCGGATAGGTTTTCAAAGAATCTACAATCCGTTTGTAGTCTCAAAGGGAGGGGTCTGTCCGGTCCTGGATCCCGAGACCCTCAACAGCTTTGTGCTGGCACAAAGGTTCAGGATGGCAGCTTGTCACTTTGTGGTCGCTGCACTGCGTCCAGGGATTTTTTTTTTTTTTGCTGACTTCCTTGGACGTCGGATGCATTTTATTGCAGCCCCCATATGCGTCGGGCATTAGAGGTTTCTGCGGTTTGAAGTCTGAGATGAGCGCTGCTAAATGGTGGCTCCCCCTTTTTGGCCTTGTGTCAGCACAGGGAGTTTCTTCAGGGTGCTCCCCCCGTTCCTGGCCTTGCTGAGGCAGCGAGGGATAGCAATCATGGGCTATTTGGTCGACCTTCGTCTGAGTGTAGATTTCATCTCGGAGTTCAGGTTGGATGTGGCGATCGCCAGTCTGACTCTTAGGGAGTTTTTGGTTGGGTACGGAACACCCAGAAGTCGGTGTTGGTGCCGACTTCACGCCTGTAAAACCTGGGTTCGATCTGGACTCCTCAAAAGCGAGAGTCTTGCTCCTTTCGGAAGTTGCAGACTCTTCAGGCTGCAGTACAGCGGTGGGCGTCATGCTGGTGGTTGTCACTGCGCTTTTACATGCATATCCTGTTTTTTTCCGGTAGCCATCTTCGAGTCTGTCCCTTGTGTTTAATTCCACTCGAGTCTTGAAAAACGGAGATCCTGTCGACATGGGACACTCTGCTCCATTGTCCCCGTATTGTCAATTCCCGGTGTCCCGGCTAGTCTGGGATCCCTGATCGGGCGGCTGACTTCTCCGGCCTTTCAGTCCGGGAAGTCGTTTACTTTTTTTGTTGGATGACACAGGGTCGCTTGACGCAGGAAGAACCCCACCTGCCAATCGGGGTGCTCCTTCGGGCGTTCAGGCGGTGCCCCTCCACTTGGTCACGGAGGCTGCGGGACTGTCCAGTCAGGATCCAGTCGGACAACGCCACGGCAGTGGCATATGTCACCCGTCGAGGGGGAATAAGTCGCTCGGCTGCTGCATGCGGTTGCTCGCGGGAGCGGGGCAAAGTTGTGCTGGCCCTATCACCCGCATACAGTCTGGGTGTAGAACTCTAGCAGGGTGACTTCCTGAGTCAGCAGTTGCTGGTCCATGGACTATGGTCTCTACTCCCGGAGGTGTTTCGACGACTCCACCAAAGATGGGGATCGGCCTGAGGGGGGTCTCCTGGCTTCTCGACTCGGAGGGTTTTGAGGTTGTGGCCAGGATTGAAGGTTCATGGGAGAATGCGTTGGACACATTTTATGGTCCTGTGGGGACAGTCTCGGCTGTGTATGTCTTCCTCCTGAAAATACTTTTCCTCGTCTGCTCACAGTGTAGTGGCCGAGGGAATCCGAGTAGTCTACTTGCCCCAGTTTGATTCCGGCGTCCCTGGTACGCCGCTTTGGTGCGACTGGTGGTGGATGTTCCTTGGCGGCTGCTAATGCGATAGGACCTTTTATCGCAAGGTCATACATTTCATCCTGCTTGCAGTTGCTGGCCTTCAAGACAGGGCTGTTGACAGTCTGATACTAATTGACCGTTGCCCGTCGGTTCGCTGCTTCCACCATGCTGAGGGCACGGAAGTCATCTTTCAGATGAATTACTGTCGCACTTGAAGGGCCTTCATCTCTAGGTGTGGAGATGGAGTGGCGTTCACGTACATATTCGGCTTCCAGGATCCTGCTGTTTTTTGACAGCGTGGAGTGGTTGAAAGACTTGCTTTTCGCTCCATTGAGGGGCGGATGCCGGCCTTGGCTGGTTTCTTCAGCGTTCCTTGGCAGCTCATTCACTGGTGGGTACGTTGTCCAAGGGGTGTGGCCCCCCCGGTTCAATCACTGCTGCCTTTGTGGTACCCTGGGTGTTTTCAGAAACCACTTCTTCTTCTTTTTTTTTTTTTTTCTTTTTTTTTTGGTACGTTGAGAGATTGCCCTAGTGGCACTCTCTTGGTAAGTAGCTTTCAGGTGGATGTTACCTCTGCCAGGAGGTCTTTGAGTGGCGGCCTTGTCTTGCAAGTCTCCCTACTTATCCTAAAGGGTGAGGGGGTGCTGCATTCACAGCCTTGTCTACCTGAGGTTTGTTTCGGCCTTTTTATCAGAATGTGGACATTCTGCTTCATCCTTGTGTCCTCGACTGTTGCATTCCAGGAGGTTGCTTGCTTTCCCTGGGCTTGGTACAAGCTCTGCGGGTGTATGTCTGCTACGGCTCCGTTTTCGGAGGTCAGACTCACTGTTTGTGACTGGCCCATAGGAAGGCCTGGCGGTCTCACCGGCCACCGTGTCTCGGATCAGACAGATTATAGTCAGGCTGTGCCCTTAAAGGACGTGCGCCTCCCTTTCCTGTCACGGCGCATTCGACCAGGGCAATAGGTGCCTCCTGGGTTTTCCGACATCAAGCCTCGGTCTCATAGGTGTGTAAGGCGGCGTCCTGGTCGTCCGTTCACACTTTCACTACGTTTTTACTCGGTTGACCAGCATGCGTCTGCTGATGCCTGCTAAGGCTGAATAAATAAAAAAAAAAATATATATATATATATATATATATATATATATATATATATATATATATATATATATATATATATATATTCTCACATACTCACACACTGATATTGTCCAATGTTAACATGAATACATGGTTTTATTGATTGTGTTTTACTAATTTTCTAATACAATTACTGTTTTATCCTAACTAAACATGGCAGTCCTTCTCTTGGTAGTAGTAAAGTCCAATATCTCCTAAGTTTTTTGGACAAATATACTAAAAAAAAAAAAAAAGAGCAAGCCTGTAATATTACAACTGTGTATATATTGCACACACAAATATTTCTTTTTCGCGTGTGTTTAGGAGAGATGAGCCATACTGGCCGGATTCAAAACGAATGGCTTTGGATGATCGGAATCGAGATTTTGGAAGACCGGACAGATTTCATGATTTTGAGAATAGAGATCGTGGTCGATATATGGATCATATGGACAGGCAAGTTAAATATATATATTTTTTTTTTAACCCAGCAGCTTTCTTTTTGCACAGTGTCATGCTGGGCTCCAGATTCAGATATTCATTGTGGCCTATCTGTGTCTATATAATATGCTAGTCTCACAGATATGGACATGCCTTGTATGACTTTCCTATATTTTTATTTTGCATGTCATACTGCTATCCAAGATCCAAATATTAGTGTAGTGGTCTCACCAGGCTCAGTATCATACTGGAGATACTCTGATCATAGACCATCACTGACCAATTGCCCACTGTTGTCTCCTAGGGCTAAAGAGCAATGACTGTTTGTTTTTTACATGCTTTCTAACTTTTAGTAAATTTGATGCAGCAGCTGGAACAGGTGGTTAAATTTTACTTTTGATGCCCAATTCAGAAAGTGTGGTAACCTGCATTTGTTCAGCTGTTTTGCTTTATTTTAAAATGTTGGTCTTCAGACCATCCAAACAAATCTTTATTTATTTAGCTTCCTTTTACAAGGGAAGGGCTCCCTGGATGCCATGTTTAAGAATAGTACTTGTGGGAAGAACACATTTGACCCATAGAGAATGGAAAAAAGTGGTGGTGTCTGTGCTGTGTAACAGAGGCGGGGAACGTGAGAAAGAAAAGGGGAAGTAATGTGATTGCGGTGCACTAGAAAAATATCCTCAATTGACCACTAGGTGATCCAAGTACCTCAGATTAAAAAAGTGGATATGTGAAACAAATATTCTGAATCATAAATCACAATACTGTGAATAACAAAATATAAATATAAAATATATATATATATATAATATATAATTTTGTTATTCACAGTATTGTGTGTGTATATATATTTAATTTTTTTTTTTTGCTTATTTATATTTGTATGAAAAAAAAAACACACGCGCACAAAAAATGCACATATAATAAGAGCGAGATAGATGAATAAATGAAAAAAGTCTCTAGGTGGTGATCCCAAAGCCAAGTGTTGGAGGATGAAGAAACTTCAGTGTGAAAAAACACCTCTTAGAGCAACAGCTGTGAGGTGAGCTGCTAACAGCCTAATAATCCACAGCTACATATACACCAGATGGTACAATATGCCTGAGAGTACAGTTGTAGGACCCAATTCCAGGTATGCACATGTGGAGACACAACAGGAGGATATATAGCGTGACTCTTTTAACCCTACTGGTAGCTCAAAAGGATGCAACACAATGCACTCACTCAAAGTGAAGGAATGATGATCATATCGCCAAGCTCGCAATAAATCCTGCTGGTCTTCACTTGTCCCTCCTTGACCCACACTTGCGGCAAAATGGTAGCTCAAAAGGTGGCAGTGCAATAAAGAGAAGGTAATCCCGTAGTGGGAACAGATTTATTGGTAAAAGACCGTTTAAAGAACTCACATTTAGCAGCAATAGCGGTGACATATATCCACGAGCACCGCGCTCGTCTGCCGACCGTCAGATGGTGCTGTATCCAGTGCTCCAATCCCATCATTGGAGCACTGGATACAGTACCATCTGACGGTCGGCAGACGAGCGCGGTGCTCGTGGATATATGTCTCTTGCACAGAAAAGCTTTCCCTCTGTACGTTAAGCTTCGTACGCACGTCCGAAATCAACAGGTGTTGTGCCGAAAACTCCAACTCTCCAAAATCTCCAACCATGTCAAATCTGGTGACTCTCCAGCAGCAATAATTGGAGGTTTCGATGAGTCGGCTGTTTTTACAGAACACCGGCAGCGTATACAGTATGGTACACGACGAGTTGGCTGTTAAGACAGAACACTGGTTAAGGAGGAAAAATTGCCGCCTTGGAGGTGGCTATGTTGGTTACTACCGGGTGGATTAACAATGTCCACTCATATCGTGTACCCTAGTGTATACACTAGGGATCGACTGATTATCGGTGTGGCCGATATTCACTTTTTCAGAAGCATCGTATGTATCAAACTGACCGATCCTACCAATATTGCTTCAAGGGGTTTGCTTTATTGTAATAAAAACCGATGTGGCTCAGCAGCCGCTCAGCTGTTACAAGCAGCGGGAGGGGACCTGTGTCCCTACTCTCCCGCCCTCGCTACTTTCCCATGCGCTTCCGTCCCACCGGGAGGCCCAAGCAACCAGCCGGCATGTCTGCAGGCTTGCCGAAGACCTGAACCAAGCTGATGCTTTGTTCGGATCTAGTAACCAGGAAGCAATGTCATGACATCACTTCCTGGATTTCTGGCATCTTAAAGGAGCCAGTTTTAAAAAAAAGTATTCAAAAACCCCCCTATCTCTCTATAAAGATTACCTGTTCATGCCTATTTCTGTCCCAAGCGATGTTTACATTCCTTGTGACAGCAATATAGTTGATGAACATTTATTTATGTACAAAATATTGGCAAATTATATTGGCAGGAGAGGTGGCTGAAATATCAATATCATATCGGCACAGAAAAAAAAAACTTTGGTCGATTCCTAGTATACGCTGCCAGTGTTCTGTAAAAACAGGCAACTCGTTGGTCATCAATTATTGCTGCTGGAAAGTCTCCAGAAGTGACAGAACACAGTTTCAACTGGATCCAGCCTTCTTTCAGCCCGTGTACAGCTGTCTGATCTACACAAACCGGTCTTAAGACCAGCTTCTCTCGAATGGACATGCTTGAAAACCAACATTAGACTCACCCAATCAATGTTTTCTGGCAGGGGTAACGCACAGGCACAGCTCCTACCTTTTCCGAATGAACAGAGTCAGTGATCACTGACTGTTCATTCATATAACAAACATCCTAACCTGTGTTTATGATGCTTCAGTATATGAATGGATAGGAGCCTCTGTCTCCTGTCCATTCATTTTCAGTTCAGCTGAGAAAGGGACTGGGGAATCTGTGTCCTTGGTCCCTTCCTCTGTCTCAAAGGGGAGATGTCAGAGGTCTGTTAAGACCCCTGATATCTCACCAAAGCCACCCAACAGGGCTAAGAAAAAAAATTATATAGCAATAAAAATGAATTGTAAAAAATATTACACATTAAAATAAACGCACATCCGCGCCCCCCCCCCCCCCCCCCCCCCCCCAAGAAAGCATTGTAACCTCTTCCTTACCGGCCGTTATAAAATGACGCCGGCAGGAACCCTCCCTCGATCCGGGTGGACGTCATGACGTCCTTTCTTCCCAGCAATCTAGGGCGCGTGGCACCGCCCACGACCTGCATGTCCGGTGGCCGCCGGGCACCCACGATTGCCGCTGATCACGGCAGGAGTGTGGATCTGTGTGTGTTAACACTAAAATCCACCTCCTGTCAGAGGTGAGGAGACCGATGCTGTGTTCCCAGTACAAATAATACTGACACATGACATAAAAAAAAAAAGTATCGGTATCGGCGAGTACTTGAAAATAAGTATTGGTACTTGTACTCGGTCTTAAAGTGGTATCGGGACAACCCTAGTTAGAACGGTGATCTGTCCGTTTTTTTTCATTCAGTTCGCTGGGTTGAACGAATGAAAAACGGGGTACCCAACTTTAATTTATAAGTACCACATTTTTAGCAGGAGCAATGTAAAGGCTTCTTGGGCCAAGTCCAGAGTTCAACCCAGAAGCCAATCTGGCCAGTCTAGTCCTTTACCAACTTTTCTCAGCCTAAAGGGCTACCGCAACCTCTATACAGCAGAGTGTGGGGCAGGTAAATATTTGCAAACTACTTGCTTCTTTCCAAAGCTTGGGTCACAGATGTCCACAAAATACTTGAATTTCCTTTTTTCTTTTTTTTTTTTTTTTCTCTCCTCAGAGAGCCACATCTTTATTTTTTCATGTCAATATAGGGCCTTATTGCCTGGGGAGTATTTGCGTTTTTATTCAAACCTATGTACAGAGCTCCAGTCAAAATACAAGTATTTGTATGTATAGTGCTTGTCCGAATACAAAGGCTCAACAAGAGGATTCCCCCATCCACCTTGAATGTGTGGATGGGGTAGTTTTATTTGTTTTTGTTCAACCACCAGACAAAAGAATAAAAATTCTCAATCTACAGGCTACTTTAACTGCTTGCCGACCGCCCGCCGTCGTTTTACTTCGGCTCTCGCTCAGACCACTAGGGGCACGTGCTCCCCCCAAACTCCCCTGCGTGTACCCGACAGGCACGACCACCTTGGCACACGCGATCGCTCGTTACAGAGCGGGGACCGGGAGCTTTGTGTGTAAACACACAGCTCCCGGTCCTGTCAGGGGGAGAAATGCTGATGTTCTGTTTATACAATGTATGAACAGAAGATCAGTCATTTCCCCTAGTGAGGCCACCCCCCCTATAGTTAGAACACACCCAGGGAACATACTTAACCCCTTCCCCACCCCCTAGTGTTAACCCCTTCACTGCCAGTGGCATTTTTACAGTAATGAATGCATTTTTATAGCACTGATCGATATAAAAATGCCAATGGTCCCAAAAATGTGTCAAAAGTGTCAAGTGTCCGCCATAATGTCGCAGTACCGGGGGAAAAAAACGCTGATCGCCGTCATTACTAGTAAAAAAAAAATATTAATGCCATAAAAATACCCCCCATTTTGTAAACGCCACAACTTTTGCGCAAACAATCAAACGCTTATTGCGATTTTATTTGATTTTTTTTATGAAAAATATGTAGAATATTTATCGGCCTAAACTGAGGGAAAAAAATGATTTTTTATATATTTGGGGGATATTATAGCAAAAAGTAAAAAATATAATTTTTTTTCAAAATTGACGCTCTATTTTTGTTTATAGCGCAAAAACAAAAAATTGCAGAGGTGATCAAATACCACCAAAATAAAGCTATTTGTGGGGAAAAAAGGACACCAATTTTGTTTGGAAAAAACGTCGCACAAACGCGCAATTGTCAGTTAAAGCGACGCAGTGCTGAATCGCAAAAAGTGCTCTGGTCTTTGGGCAGCAATATGGTCCGGGGCTTAAGTGGTTAAGAGTACATGTGTCTTTTTTTTGCCCGTGCCTTAATTTTAACTGTCCTACCCGCCACAGAGCCGTGTAACTGCTGTCTGGGCCTGTGCGTTTTACTCCTATAGACTTCTACGGTGTTTTGTACCTTGTCCAGATGGGCTTGGATGAATGTGGCCAGGAGAGAGACATGTTCTGTGGCATGTAGGCAGATGAAGGCCACAAATCTGTAAAAAGAAAAAAAAAATGCACTTTTTCTGAAGTCTGTTAAGTGACAGGAACTAAATCGACTAGGGGATTTCTTTATTTTTTTTTTAAAGATACCTAGACTCTATTCCAAGTGAAAATGTATTTGAGATACATGGGACCCCTAATTGTTACTCACTAGTACTTCGTATGATGTACCGTTGTGCTCATAAGTTTGCATACCCTGGCAGAATTAGATTTCTTGGGCATTTTTCAGAGAATATGAATAACAAACATTTAAACTAAATGGCTAAAACCATTTATTATTAATCAACGGTGTTTACTTTTTTTTAAATCATAATGGCAACAGAAACTACCCAAATGACCATAAATTGCATTGTTTATTGTGAAAATGACAGTTGCAGTTTGGGAGTTAACCACAGGGGGCGCTGTAGGGTTCACCTAGTGTGTGTTTACAACTGTAGGGGGGTGTGGCTGTAGGACTGACGTCATTGATCGAGTCTCCCTATAAAAAGGATCACTCGATCGATACGCCGCCACAGTGAAGCACAGGGAAGCCGTGTTTACATACGGCTCTCCCCGTTCTTCAGCTCTGGGGAGCGATCGCGACGGAGCGGCTATAAACGAATAGCCGCGCCGCCGTCCCGGATCGCTCCCCCCACCCGCTAGAAGGCAAGGACGTATATATACGCCCTTCTGCCTGTCCGTGCCATTTTGCGGACGTAAATAGTCGTGCGGCGGGCGTTAAGTGGTTAAAGGTAACCATCCTCACCTGTGATCTGTTTGCTTGTAAACGGCCATACACTGTTTGTTTGAATTTCAAAAAATTTCAAAAAATAATTTTCGTACAAACATCATATCTAAGAATTCTTTGTATGAATTTTGCACCATTAGTGGGCTGCAGCAACGGCCGATTTTCGTGAGGCAATCAAATTTGAGGAATGGGACATGTTGGAAACTTTTTGAAAAACAAACTATTTTCAAATCGATGATGTGAGAATCGTACGAGAAATGTAATAGAAAAAAAAAATGTGCATGAAAAGAAAATTCCCGCAGAGAGAATCCCGGACACAAATTATTTTCTGTAGCAACATGAGGTGAAATTGAAGGTTTGGTCGGCTGAATTTCAAAAATCAATGGTGGCGTCATCTGATCACAAAAAACGAACGTTCTGATTTTGAAAATAAAATTTGTTCGAAATTCGACCATGTATGAACCGCTGAGTTCACACTGGTATGACATGACAGTCATACAACTTTCATCCTACTTTGCTCTGCGACATCAGTCCTACATTGGTCCTACATCCATCCGACTTTAATGAACAGGATACTACGTTGATCTGACTTTGTGATGGCATGACTTGTCCTTTGACCAATCAAAACAATCCCAGTGTGAAATAAATTCCTTTTACTGCTGATGTAATCACCATGTCTGATGTCAATTGTCGCATGGTTAGGACAAGGATCCTACTTTTGATCTGACTTCAATGATATTCAATGGGCTGAAGTAGGATCAAAGTCGGACCAAAGTAGTACAAGGAGCATTTTTTAAAGTCTGACCGACTTGTGTCGGACCAGTTAAGACGGCTGTCATAGGAAAACATTGATTTTTCACGTCATGCGACATGAGCTCCCAATGTCGGCACGTTTGTCGGACAAGTGTGAACCCAAGCCTAAAGGGTCAATGCATTTCTGGACTCCTGACAGACCCTTACATCTTTCATCCAGTGCTGCACTGACGTTTCTGGATTCTGACTATTCTTTTGCTTTCCCCATGACTCAAAGGATCTGTGGGAAAAGGTAGTGAAAACTGTATAAAACAGGAAAGGGATATAAAAGGATATCCAAGGAATTGAGAATGCTAGTCAGCAATGTTGAAACTCTAATCAAGTGGAAAATTAGGGGTTCTGTTGAAACCAAAACCACAGTAAGGTAGACCAACTAGGGGTTCAGCCACAACAGCCAGGAAAATTGTTGGGGATGCAAAGAATAACCCACAAATAACTTCAGATGAAATACAGGACTCTGGAAAACATGTGGTGTGGCTGTTTCAAAATGCACAATAAGGCACTTGAAGAAAGGTTCAGTCGCCAGAAGAAAGCAATTACTATGCAAATGACTCATCCACAAATGCCAAAAAAGAATTCAAGCTGTCATTGATGTTAAAGGGGGCAATAGAAGGTATTAAGAACTGGGATATGTAAACTTTTGATCAGGGTCATTTGGGTATTTTATGTTGTGATTATGATTTAAAAATGGTCAACACAGTTGATTGATAATAAATGACTTCAGCCAAACACTAACCATGAGTTTTTGTGTGTTATCATACATGTTCTCTGAAAAATGGCCAAGAAATCATAAATTCTGCCAGGGTATGTAAACTTATAAGCACAACTGTAGATAATTTTATGGTACAGCAAAGGGTTAAGCTGTGTTTCTGACCGCCATGTTGGCAGTGTACCAGGTTTTATTCGGGAGGCAGTGCAATTTCAAAATATGCAAGTCGGTCACCCCAGATTGTGGCACATTCTTGCAATGCAGTATCCCTCTTGGCATAAGTAAGGGGAGGGGGAGGCTTTCAGAAGGCAACAGTAACACTTTCTAAATGCCTGTGAACTTGCTGCCCTTGTGAACAAGACCCTAGGTGGTTACCTGCATTAATGCTTTTGTACCCTCCTGTTTTTCTTCAGGAGGGACGATTCAAGGTCTGGCATGGGTGGCAGAGATATGGTAAGTGTACTGTATCAGAAAATGTTTGCCCTGACAACCTCCCCCCCCCCCCCCCTCTTTAGTGTTCTAATATATATATATATTTTCCTCCCCTTCATGCTGTAGAATTACTCAGATCGGCATGGGAGAGATCAGCGTGATGGGTGGGGAGATTATGATAGGCGTGCAGATGATGGAAGAGCTGTGCCACCGCCAGGAAGGTTTGTCATTTAGCTAATTTTACATAGCATTGACAGTTTGTTATTGGGATCACTAATGCAGACCGACCACATATAAACTAGCTTGCCAGGGTATGTAAACTTATGAGCACAACTGTATGTATATTTCTTTATCGTACACCACAAGACACAGAGCCTTAATCATTGCATAGTGGGCTTTATGGGTCACCAGAGGTGACTGGACACTGGCACAACCAATGAGAACAAGTTCCCCTCCATATAACCCCCTCCCATAGAGGGAGTACCTACGTTTTTTTTTTTTTTTTCCACCAGTGTCTAAGGTGTTGGACGCGATAAGGGTGTGCTAAAGGAAGCGCTGCCATAGAGGCCCCCCTGGGGCAAAAGAGCGACACTTCGGGTCTATCGAAGACACTTAAGTTATTACGCCAAAACTGGATGGTAGCTGGGCCTCTCACACGAGGTGTCACCTGTAATGTCTCTTTGGAGGACTGGGCTCTAGGGTCCAGCACTTTTGCTTTTTAAAAACTCAAAGTCCTGGCAGAGTCTTTTACAAGGCACAAGGAAGAGGCATCCTCTCAGGTTGCCGCCACTCTCCCCTAGGTTGTGCCCATGGGGCACAGCCAAGAGTAAGGGGCGGGTCGCGTGCGCACGCTCGTCTTTCCACAGCACTCAGACAAACAGGAAGTGCACATAAAGCTTCTCAAGCCTGCAGTTCTCCCCTGATCGGTGACACAGCGGCTTACGGGCACATAAGGTCTCTATGTGGTTGGTTATTGAGCATTTCCAAAGGACATCCACTTGGCATGAGTCGGATGGATCTGGGATTTCAGAAGAACCTTTTCCTGCTTCCCAGGTTCTTAAATTGCAGGTGCAATATTATAATGGTACGCTCTGCATTTAAGTTGCCTTCTTCGGGGTTAACTGAGTCACCTGTCTCCTCCCTGGGTTCATTAAAATCCCTGCAGGTTGCATGTTCCTTTCCGATTCATCCTTTATTGGAGAATCTGATTTACGCAGACTGGAAGCATCCAGATGAGCGTTTCTCTCCTCCTAGGAAGTTTGATGTTCTTTATCCCATGGAGGAGAAGTTTACCAAGAAGTGGAATCTGCCTTCAGTGGATGCGGCTATTGTGTTTTATAAAAGCTTTACCTGTCAGGTGGACAATGCCCAGGTATTTAAAGATCCTTCTGAGAAAAAGTTGGAATCTTTACTAAAGTCTTCCTTTCTCCTGGCGGGCGCAGTAACATAACCTGCTGTGGCCGCAGTTGGTATGTGTCAGGTCTTAAAGGATCAAGTGAAGCAGGGCCTGAAAGACCTGCCTCAGAGCAGATAACATTTTGGGAGAATATGCCTAGGGCCTCATGTTTCACAGTGGATGCCATTAAGGATTCAATTCAACAAGCATCTCGCCTTGTGCTCCAGCTGGTGCATATGCGCAGAATTCTTTGGCTAAAGGCATTGGTCAGGCATTGGTCAGTGGAAGCCCCATGTAAAAAGCTCTCTAAGCACTAAGAAGGGTAGAGTATTTTGGCATGATTATATACACAACACAGCCCAAAGAAGGGTATTCTTGCCAGAGCCAAAGATCAAGTTTCTATGAGAATTTGCATGAGACCATTAGGGACGATGGTGGTCTCCTTCAAGGCTGTTTCATTACGCCCAGTTTCATTCAAGACTTCTGCAAGGCAGTATTCTAGCTGCCTGGAAGCCAAGCTCTGGATTTACCCATGCGCCTTTCTCCACAGGTGCCAAAGCTTCAGTTGGTGGTTAAAGACCGTAAGCTTGAGGAAAGGAAGGTCCTTTCTCCCAGTCACCTGGAAGGTGGCTGGGGAGCAGTATTGGAAGAAGCTTCAGCCCAGGGTACCTGGGCCAAGACCGAAGAGTGCCTGCCCATCAACATATTGGCGATTCGGGCAGTATACTTAGCCCTCAGAACCTGGACACACAGGTTACAGGGCCACCCTGTGCGGATTCAATCCGACAATGCTACTGCAGTAGCTTATATCAATCACCCAGGAGGCACCCGGAGTCGGGATGCTCAGGAGGTGAATCGAATTTTGACATGGGCAGAAAAACATGTTCCTTGTCCTTCTGCAATCTTCATTCCAGGGGTAGAAAACTGGCAAATGGCGAATGGCAACTGGCGAATGGCAACGGGAGAGTGGTCTCTCCACCCCGATGTCTTTCAGGCAATATGCCAGAGATGGTGGATCCCAGATGTAGACCTGCTAGCTTCCAGGCTCAACAGGAAGTTTGACAACTTTTTGTCCAGGACGAGAGATCGGCTGGCCTACCGAACGGATGCTCTGACAATTCCTTGGAATCGGTTTTCACTGATCTATGCTCCCCCCGCCCCGATCCCTCTTTTATAGAGATTACTGTGCAGGATCAAGGAAGGAATACCAGTACTCCTAGTGGCCCCATATTGGCTCATGAGGTCCTGGTGCGCCAAGGTCATAAAGATGGCGGTAGGAAGGCCTTGGGTGCTTCCACTACATCACCACCTGCTGTCACAGGGTCCAGTGATCCCCCCCCCCCCCCACTTCTCTCGCAACACGGTGGACATCACAGATCTCTGACCAGTGGGTTTGGGAAGTAGTTTCTTCAGGGTACAAGATAGAATTCCTATCTTGCCCACCAAACTGATTTTTCTCCACTCGCCTTTCAGGACAACCTTGGAGAGAGCGCAGCTCCGCCTCTTCATTAGGAAACGCATGCTAATCTTTAAAAGCCCTCCTCTTCCACCATGGCCTCAGTTATTGTGTTTCCTCCGCCAAGGTGGAAGTGCATGCTTGTGGACCAGGGGTGCAGCACCCCTGGCTGCGCTCTCTCCAAGGTTGTCCTGAAAGGCGAGTGGAGAAAAATCAGTTTGGTGGGCTCTTACCAAGGTTGGAGGGGTAAGCTTACCTTTGATTTTGTGTCTGCTGGGTGTGCAGGGGCCATCCCAGGCCCCCCTAAGTGTGGGGGGGTGCTCCTTCTCTTCAAAGATTCCCCTTTGAAGAGAAGGACTCTGAAGTCTGGAATAAAAATACAAAAGTAGATGCAGCTTTTTCCCAGGTGTCTCGACGCACGGATCTTGCGTTCGAAGACATGGGGGTACTAAAAGACGCAATGGATAAAAGGGCGGGCTCCCTGTTAAAGGCTTGGGATTCTACTTCTCTCAGTCTAAAACCCGCAATGGCTTCCACAGTGGTGGCAAGAAACTTGGAGTGTTGGGTGGAAAAATTGATAAACCATGTAGAAGCTGGTACACCAAGGAAGGATATTTTGGAATCTTTTCCCTTGATTTTAAAATCAATTAAGTACATGGCTGATGCATCAGCTGAATCAATTAAGTTGTCAGCTAGATCTTCTGCTCTGGTGAATTCAGCCAGGCGTGCAGTATGGCTTAAGACCTGGACAGGGCATACAACCTCTAAAATCAAACTCTGCGGGTTACCCTTTTCAGGGGATTTACTGTTTGGGCCTGATCTTGAAAAAGTTCTGGATAGAACAGCCGACAAAAAGGCTTTCCCGGCTAAGAAAAAACAACCTATTAAAAAGAATTTTCGTTCTTTTCCACAAACCTCCAAAAAAGAGAACAAAAAGCGCTGGTTTCCTCAGAGGTAGGGGAAGAGGAGGAATCCTCTTTAAGTCCCCCCAAGATCAGTCCTCAAAAGACAAGTAACAGTCTGACTCCTGTGGGGGGAAGATTGTCCGATTTCTTTTCTCAGTGGAGTCTACTGACCAAAAGTCCCTTTGTGAAAAATATTGTTGCACAAGGATACAACCTGGAGTTTTCAGAGTGCCCTCCTTGCAGGTTTTATGTGACAGCCCTACCAAGGGATCAGGAAAAAGCTTCCGCAATGATGAACCTTTTAAAGGATCTGATCCAACAGGAAGTTATTGTCCAAGTCCCAAAACATCAGGAAGGAAGAGGGTTTTACTCCCACATATTCTTAGTGAAAAAGCCTTCAGGCAAATTTCGCCTAATTTTCAACTTAAAGATCCTGAACAAATCAATAAGGTACATTGAGGTCATCAAATTGGCGAGAACTAAAGGCCATTTTCATGGGTCTCCTGTCTTTTCAACAGATGCTGAAGGGTCGTCATGTTCAAATTTTGTCAGACAACACAACAGCAGTAGCCTATGTCACCAAACAAGGCGGGAACAGGAGCCAGGGATTGATGGAACTAGCCAATCAGTTACTGTCCTGGGCGGAGCAAAATGTAGCCTCTCTGTCAACAATTCACCTAAAGGGATCCCAAAATCTGTTGGCAGACCTGAGCAGAAGGAAAGTAGTAGAAGCGGAATGGAGTCTAAATCGGGAGGTTTTAAACATGATCTCCAAGGAATGGGGGCATCCTCAAATAGACCTTTTTGCCAGTCAGCAAAACTTGAAGGTCCACGACTTCTTTTCTCTCCACAGAGAAGACCAGGCGATGGGCATAGATGCTCTAGCTCATCCTTGGGATTACCATCTGTGCTACGCCTTTCCCCCCCATTTCCCTTGATCCCGTTGGTCCTAATGAAATTCAGAGAAGAGAAAACAAACCTAATTCTGATTACTCCCTTTTGGCCAAAAAGGCCTTGGTTTGCAACCATACTGAACCTGTCCGCAAAACCTCCGTGGAAGTTACCTTCCAGGAAAGACCTTTTAACACAGGCATCTGTGTGTCATCCATTAACAGACAGGTTACATCTAAGCGCTTGGTTTCTGAGGAAGACATTTTAAAAAACAAAGACTTGTCTGACAAGGTTGTAAAAACTCTACTGTCTAGTAGGAAGGAGGTAACCAGATCCATTTATCTAAAAGTATGGAAGAAATATAATTCATGGTGTTCTTCCAAAGTTTTTCAAACCAAGAGTGTGGTTTCAGTACTAGAATTTCTCCATGAAGGAATCGAAAAGGACTTGCAGCCAGTACCTTAAAAACACAGGTACTCTTTCTGTTTATTTGGAAAAAAATCTCTGTCCAGAGAACCATTAATTTCCAGGTTTTTTTTTAGGGCACTAGCTCGAAATAGACCAGTGACCCTCAAAAGTTTTCCCAGTTGGGACTTATCTGTTGTGCTACAAGGTTTAATGGGAGCTCCGTTCGAGCCGTTGGAGAATACTTCTTTGAAAAACGTAATTCTCAAAACAGTTTTTTTGGTGGCCATTACGTCAGCAAGACGAATCAGTGAGCTCCAAGCTCTGGCCATTACCGAACCTTTTCTAAAAAAAAATTCAGACCGAGTGATCCTTCAGACGGATCCTACATTTCTTCCAAAAGTGTCATCAAAATTTCATCGGTTACAGGAAATAGTTTTACCCACTTTTTCTTTAAACCCTTTTAATGCTGGAGAAGAAGCATTCCATTCTCTAGACGTGAAAAGGTGTCTATTACAGTTTCTTTCAGTCACCAGAGAATTTAGAAAGTCAAATGCTCTCTTTGTAACTTTCTCAGGTCCCGTAAGGGGGAAAAAGCGTCCAAAAAGTACGTTGGCCAGATGGCTTAAACTTGCAATTACAGAAGCCTATAAAGCCAAAAGAGGTTGTGCCTCCCTCAGGTATTGTGGCACATTCAACAAGGTCAACTGCAGTCTCCTGGGCCGAAAGGGCTGGTGCTACACCTGAGCAGATCTGCAAGGCCGCCACCTGGAGCAACTACTCAACGTTCCTAAGGCACTACAGGTTGGACCTATTGTCTGCCGCAGACCAAGCCTTTGGCAGAAAGGTTCTGCAAGCTGTAGTCCCACCCTAGGGTAAGTTACTTGTTTATCCTCTCCAAGGTTGTCCTGAAAGGCCAGTGGAGAAAGACTTGGGTAGACTTACCGGTGACAGTATTTCTAAGAGCCTTTCAGGACAACCGCTATTTCCCTCCTTAAATGTTAAAGTAATAAGTTATAAAATCTATCATGGTGTTGTGGTTTCTGTGCTTTGTCTTCCAGAGAGTCGGACCACAATAACTGAGGCCATGGTGGAAGAGGGCTTTTAAAGATTAGCATGTGTTTCCTAATGAGGCGGAGCTGCGCTCTCTCCAAGGTTGTCCTGAAAGGCTCTTAGAAATACCGTCACCGGTAAGTCTAACCAAGTCTTTCCTCTCCAACTACTGGCGACTCGTCGGGAAGCCCTACTTGGGGCAGTTCAAGACCTGCTGAAACGCGGGTTGGTTATCCCTGTCCCAGTACAGGAACGGTTTCAGGGGTTTTACTCTAATCTGTTCATAGTACCAAAGGAGGAGGGCGTTCGTCCAATCCTGGACCTCAATTGCTTTGTGAAGGTACAAAGATTCCGGATGGAATCGGTTTGCTCTGTCATCACTGCCCTCCAGCCGGGGGACTTTCTGGCATCCTTGGACATCAAGGACGCCTTTTTGCATGTTCCCATATGCACCGGGCATCAGATGTCTACGTTTTGCGGTCGGGAACGACCACTATCAATTTGTGGCTCTCCCTTTTGGTCTGGCATCTGCACCAAGGGTGTTTACCAAGGTGCTTGCCCCAATTTTGGCCCTACTAAGACAACGTGGCATCTCTATCGTGGGCTACTTGAATGATCTTCTTCTGAGAGCCACTTCAAGCTCAGCCTTGGAGGTGAGCGTGTCTATAACCTGTCAAACCCTCCGACACTTTGGTTGGGTGCTGAACACTCAGAAGTCAGTAATGGTACCGACTCAACGCCTAGTGTATCTGGGGTTGATTCTAGACTCCTCAGAGGCAAGTTTTTCTCCCTGTGGAGAAGTTGCAGACCCTTCGGGCTGCGGTGCGGCAGTTGACATCCCAAAGATGGTCGTCGCTCCGCTTTTGCATGCGAGTCCTAGGCCTCATGGTGGCCTCCCAGGCGGTACCATATGCTCAATCTCACATGCAAGTGTTACAGAAGGAAATTCTGTCCAGATGGGACAAGTGCCCATCTTCCCTGGATTATCAAAATCGGGTGAGTCACCTGTTTAGGACCTCCCTAGTTTGGTGGCTGACATCACCGGCACTTCTGGCCGGGAAATCATTGCGTCCCTTTCACTGGATGGTGATCACGACGGACGCCAGCCTTACCGTTTGGAGTCTGGGGGTTCAGTCGACCCAAGGTCGCTGTTCTCCAGAGGAATCCCACTTGCCGATTAATGTCCTGGAACTTTCGGCGATCAGGCTGTGCCTCTCCACTTGGTTTTAGAGGCTACAGGGGCGTCCAGTCAGGATCCAGTCGGACAACGCCATGGCAGTGGCATAAGTCCTCCATCGGGGAGGAACAAGAAGCTTGGCTGCAGCGTCGGAGGTCGCTTACATCCTAAGGTGGGCAGAAAGGAGCGTACCGGCCCTGACGGCCGTATACATTCTGGGCGTGGAAAACTGGCGGACGGACTACCAGATGCTGGACCAAGGAGAATAGTCTCTGCACCCGGATGTGTTTCAGCTCCTTTGCCAAAGATGGGGCACACCAGATGTAGAACTCATGGCGTCTCAAATCAATCGGAAGGTTTTGAGGATTGTGGCCAGGTCAAGAGACCCACGGGCAGAGGCGAAAGATGCGTTGGTGGCACCGTGGAGACGATACCGGCTAATCTATGCCTTCCTTTCCTCTAAGGCTCCTTCCTCATCTGCTTCGCAGAGGGGATGCTAATGATCTTAATTGCTCTGGAGTGGCCTTGGCATCCTTGGTACGCTGACCTAGTGCGCCTAGTGACATGTGTCTCCTCTGGTCCGCCCTCCACTACCTCCGTGGGGCTTAAATAGCAGACGTCCCTTGGCGTCTACCTCTACGAGAGGACCTGCTGTTGCAAGGTCCTATACGCCATGCTGCTTAGTCACTGGCCTTAACGACATGGCCTCTCGGTGCTTCAGAAACCACTGTTTAAGGACATTAGGGAAATTCCCTTGTTGACGCTTCTCAGAAGGTGGTCCTTTTGGGTGGCTGGTACGTCAGTGTTTTCTGAGCTGGCAGCCTTGTCATGCAAGGCTCCTTATCTGATCTTCCACAAGGATAAGGTGGTGCAGCGTCCACAGCCTTCTTTTCTACCTAAGTTCGTTTCATCTCAACGAGGACATTGTACTTCCATCCTTTGTGTCGTCGCATGCTAAAGAGGCGACATTGCGTTCCTTGGATGTTGTCCGAGCTCTGAGAGTATACTTATCGGCTACTGCTCCGTTCTGAAGGTCAGACTCACTGTTTTGTTTTCAGTGGCTGGTCCCAAGAAGGGCCTAGCGGTCTCAATGGACACCATCTCGAGGTGGTTACGACGTCATGATTCAGGCTTGCGCCATAGAGGGTCAGGCGCCCCCCTTTCCTGTCAAGGCGCATTCGACCAGGGCAATAGGTGCCTCTTGGTTTTCCGACATCAAGCATCTGTTTCCCAGGTGTGTAAGGCGGCGACCTGGTTGTACGTTCAAACTTTACTAAACTTTACAAAGTTGATGTGAGTGCATCTTCGGATGCTTCTTTTGGCCGCCAAGTTTTGCAGGCTGCTGTTTAGAGTTGCAACTCCTCAGTTGAGGAGCTCTGTTTTTTGTTTTGGGGTGAAGTTTAATTTTATGCTGTTTTGACACTGCTTTGGGACGTCCCACTTTGTCAAGATTAAGGCTGAACGAAAGAGAAATAGAATTTTTGTACTCGCCGTAAAATCCCTTTCTCTGAATTCATGGACGGACACAGCACCCACCCCTCCATTTTAAGTTTGTACTGCTTTTGGCTAATTGAGCTGCTGAGTGCAGGCTGAGGGGATATAGCCAGTAGGACCACCCCCTGGGCGGGGCTTTTCAGCTTTGATAACACATTCTGCCTGTTCGCTCCTAAAGGAAGGCTAATACCCACTTTGTCAAGATTAAGGCTGTGTCAGTCCATGAACTCAGAAAAGGATTTTACGGTGAGTGCAAAAATCCTATTTGCAAATCTCATAAACCTATATTCACAATGGACAACATATCAAATTTTTAAACTGAGAAAATATACAATTTTAACATAAGTCAGGTTATTTTTAAATTGATGGCTGCAACACATCTTAAATGGAGACTGGGCTGAAAACCGCTGGCAAAGTAGTTGGTATGAGCAAGGAAGAGCTGGAAGAACCTTTTTTGCAACTAGGTTAATTGGCAAGAAGTCTGTGAACTGGGCAGAAAAAGTGAATTGTATAGAGTCCGTTTCTCATGTAAAGATCGGCAGAGGTTCGCCAGTCTGAAAAGCTGCATCTAAAAATTGTTGAACAATCTCATTGGGCTCGGCTTCTCCTAAGGGTCATAGTGCAATTCGTTTTGCACTCCTGTGACCAGTTTTCAGCAGACTTCAGCGGTTTGAAGTCCGCTTTCTGCTGACATCCCCAGGATCAGTCCAGGCACCGCATCATCACGACTTCAGAAGTCTGGATCCGCCATGTACCTGGAGTGCTAATCGTCTCAGCGAGGCGCTGAGCCACCCGCTCCCCACCCATCCACAGCTCAGGGGAGCTGCTGACAGGCAGCAGCTCTTTGCTTGGGGATCTGTGAGAACTGAGGCATTGGTGATGGTCGATGGCTCGGTGAAGAGGTGAAGGACAGATGTATTATCGGTCCGATGCTGCATCCACCTAGGTAAGTTATGGCTGGGGGGAACATACTTCTCTTTTTAATGTAAAATTGCAAAGACTTTAAATATATTCTCATCTACAGTCCATATTATGAACAAAAGATTCTGAGAATCTAGAGAAATCTGTTTGCAACAGACAAGGCCAAAAAGCAATAATGGATACCGTGATCTTTGGGCCCTAAGACAGCACTCCCTTAAAAACTGGCATGATCCTTCGACATCACTGCATGCGTTTGGAAATTCTTCCAAAAATCGCTGCGTGTGTGAACATAGTTTATGTAAGGTAAAGCTCTATGGTGCAAAGGAGCTATTTCTTGAAACATGATGCAGAAACGCCACCGTCTTCTTTGCTCATTTTAAAATGGTCAGTTGCAAAGTTCTGGGGTCAGACAAATCAAGACTTGACATTTATTTTGGCAACCATGGGCACCTCGTCCTCCAGACTAAAGAGGAGAGGAACATTCTTGGCCGTTATGTGACAAGTTAAAAAGCCTGCCTCTGATGGTATGGGGGTGCATAAGGACCGGGCAGCCTTCACATCTGGAAAGGGACTATGAATGCTGAAAGATATCCAGGTTTTGGAGCAGAATATGCTCTCATCCAGATGACCTTTTTTTTTTTTTTTCTTTTCTTCAGGGAAAGCCTTGCAGGTTTCAGCGAGACAATGCTAAACTGCATCTATGACAACAGCATAGTTTTGTATTAGTCTGGGTGCTCAACTGGCCTGTCTGTAGTTCGAATCCTATATTGCACAAGAATGAGACCACATTCCACACTCCAATCTCCAGCAACTCATCTCAGTTCTCAAATGTTTACAGAATGTTAAGAGGAGGCGCTACACCATGGTAAACATGGCCATGTCCCAACTTTTGGGAGACATGTTGCTGCCATCAGTTTCGAAATTACTTTTTTTTTTTTTTTCTTCAAGTACATTTTCTCAGTCTAAATAAATAATGCGTTTATAAGGTATACTACTCCATCCAGAATGTAGACACCCTACGACGTGAAGTTCTGAAGCTGGCTGGATCACAAGTGAAATGGAAAAACTGCCAAATAACTAATGCAGCCACCACATCATAGCTGCAATATATTCAATTTTTTTTTGTTTAAGACTACTTTAAATGTATCTAAACTCTGAAATATACTCGCCCTCAACCTTCCAGCAATGCGGTGGTTAGATTCCTCACTGGCCCATGTCTTCTCCCTGGGTGTTGGGTTTTCTGCCTCTTGATTGTGAATCTCAAACCTGTATTTTATTCACAATCATTGCATTATGTACAGAATGAAAAAGTACTGTTGAAAATGGTTGTTGCTATATAAATACTTCTAATATGTAAAGTGCTTTTTTTTTGTTAGGGATGGACGTGATTGGGGCGAACATGGTCGCAAGGTGGAATCTGATAGATCAAGACCAGGTAAAGTAGATTGTGTTGAAAAAGTGACCCTGATATTAGATGGGATAGGTTTTTGTAGATAATTGAAAGCCAAGCCAGCCTCTGGTCCTAAGATAAAAATCCTCTAAGGCAGTGGTTCTCAACCTGGGGGTCGGGACCCCCTCGGTGGTCAAATGACAATTTGCCAGGGGTCACCAAATCCTGGGCTGTTCCTGGAGCCTGTGGCCGCCCACTCAGTCTCTTTGCAGCTGCCCATTCAGTTCACATCATGGTTGGGGGGCAGAGACTAGAGGTCAGCTGACTGGTGAGGAATGTGAAGTGGGAGGGGCTGGAGGAGAACCCATCTCCTGATTTTGGCATAGGTGTCACTGTTGTGAGACACCCCAAAGTCAGACACACAGTGAGTAACACTACTTGTGATTATAGTTGCCATTAAAAGTCCCCACTACAGTTCTCGGATCAGCAGATGATTTTAATCAGAGCACCAAAGTTGGCCTATCAGAACTCCCCCCAGCACTGCCACTCCCCCCATTCCCCCCACCAAGGAGTAAGAGAAGGAATAAAAATTGAGAATACGTGGAAGGGGGAGAAACAAATAAAAAGGGAGGGAAAGAAAAAGAGAAAGCATAAAAGACGGCTAAAGAGAGGGATAGGAGAAAAAAAATTAGGATGGAGAGATAAAAGGGATAGAAAGGAGAACCAAGAGAAAGAGGGGTACATCCTAAAATGAATCTTAAGGGTTTTAATATTGTACGAGTGGAAGGGACTTAAGGGTTCAAATTACTTGTCTTGCCTTGGGTGCTGACAACCCACGCTACGAAAATAATTTTACTGTTAGGGGTCCCCACAACTTGGGAAGTTTTATCAAGGGGTCACGGCACTGGTGAGGTTGGGAAATACTGATCGAAGGCCTGGTTCACACATATGCAGTTTGCATATTCCAGGTGCATTTTGTGTTTTTCAATACACGTTTTTGATCCATTGAAGTCTCTGAAACCAAAAAGTCTGTGGCCCTTTCCATAAAATGCACAGATGTGAACATGACCCAGAATAAACCATGGTAAATGGACTGTAGTGTTTCTGCAAAACTGAAAAATGCACTAAATGCATAGGTGTGAACCAGGCCTTACACAAACTAGTCTTTAAAAATGTTCACACCATTATCGGGGAATTAACTTGCCATGGCTTGAGATTAATATCCATCTGGATCTTGTCTTTCAGTTGTTCATACTCTTTGAAATTGGCCACTTTTTGTTTAGCACTGCATAAGGCGTTATACTGATTTGTTGCCATACCAAGCCCCTGCGTGGGCAGATTGAATGCTTTAATGTTATTTCTTTAAAATTGAATAAAATTGTACCTGAAAAGGTCTGCTCCTTTATCCTGCTACCTATGCTGACTAACCTGTTTAAAAAAACAACAAACACACATTTGTCTATTCTTACCTGGCCCTGTCCCATGATCTGACTCCCCTGTCAGTCAGAAGTGGCTGCAGGGGGGGAGGATGGAGCACCGACAACAGCTGCGATGAAAGCCTTTGAATAACTTCAACACTCCCAGATTTCCCAGCAGTTATCCATCGCTCTCTTCTCTCCTCTGTAGCAACTGTTTACTGGCACAGGGTTGTGTGTGTGATAGATATATATATGACTTTGCATAAAGCATAAACTTACCATACAAAATAATAAAGTCTTGCCTTCTTTGAAAGGTGGCCGTGGTATGCCAGGTTCCTCAGGACAGATGAACAGAGGAGGAGTGCATGGGTAAGCATACATCTGTTCCAGTGGCTTATGAATATATAAATGGCAAGCTTGGAAGTTGGTCCAGAAATAAGATGCAAGCCGTGTGTGTATGTATGTGTGTGTGTGTGTGTATATATATATATATTTGCAGAAGAGTACCATCTTGTTTGCTGTCAGAAGCACAGTTCGGTTCACATTGTTGTGTCTGAAAAGCGCTGCTCTTTACTATTCTTAATGGCATCCCCATGCATCAGCAAAACGTCCACATTGTGTGACACCAAATGGTGATGCAGTTCTGTGAGTCAGGATCTTTCCTTCATTTCTGCATGTAGGGCAGCCCATTGAAATTAATGGGCTGCCATATACGCAGAACATATCCCTCACATGCGTGAGCCTAGTCTACTTGGAGACTACTTGTACTCATTTGCACCTTCAGGACATGTGTACCACATATATCTCTGCTCTTTCCCAGTATGGCATAGCACTTACCCACCCCTGGGCTTTGTTATATATTTTTGTGTGGCTCCTTCTCTGCCATTCCACTCTGTACACAGTGCCTGTGTAATTACTCAGTCACCCACAGGCAATGCATATCCAATAACTAAAATGGCAACCACCTTATGTTTTAACTAGGTTTTAAAGTAGGGTGCACGTGGAAGGGCTTTTCACAGTACAAAAAAAAAATAAAAGTTGCCAGTGAGCAAGTAAAAACAAACCATTTTGATTGAAAAGAGGGTTTTTAGAGAGGTAACATTTGTAGCCTCCATTATGCATGCATTTGGAAATGTACAACTGAAATCATCTGTTTTGTTTTCAAAGTCTTTCCATGTGCACCTTGCTTTAAAGACTATTTATAAATGAAGGTGGTTGCCATTTTTGTTAAGCTTGCTGGAATTGACGTGGAGACACATTAAATGCCTTCAGCTGCCATTGTGCATTGCCGGGCAGTGTACCTGCTCATTTAACCACTTACTGCCAATTGACTTCAAGTGGTTGTAGTGCCGGTTGTTTTAGAGCCGATGGTCGGCCCTCTTGTGTTGGCAACTGGAGCGGCTAACTAGCCACTCCATTGCTATTACAAGCAGCGGGAGGGGACTTTTAAAGCGTTGCCTATGGATAGTAAAATTTACGTGGTTTGTTGCTACGTGGGCGTGTGCAATTTTAAAGTGACATGTTGGGTTTCAAAAAAAATAAGTTATGTATTGTAATAAAGTGGAGTTCTGCGCACTCTAACACGCAGAGTTATGTATTGTGCTTGGCAATAAAAATTAAGTGCATTTGTGCCCCAAAAATTGCATTTGAAAAACCACTGTGCAAATACGGTTTGACATAAATTGCAAAACCCAGCAATTCTCTAGGGCATCTTGGTTAAATATATCTATGTATGTGTAATATATACATTTCTTTATCGTACATCACGGGACACAGAGCGGCATATTCATTACTAGTGGGTTATATGGAGTACCTTCAGGTGATGGACACTGGCAATCTCAAACAGGAAGTGCCCCTCCCTATATAACCCCCTCCCATAGGAGGAGTACCTCAGTTTTTTCGCCAGTGTCTTAGGTGTTGGTGCACGTTGAGGCTGTGCCTGTAGTAGTCCTTGGGACCAGGGCCAGCTGACCGGATCTGTCCAAGGTGCTTCATAGCCAAAGTGGACGGTACCCGGGCCCCAATTCGTGGATGGGGTTTTGCCTATAATGCCTCTCCTTGGAGGGCTGGACCCTGGGTTCCAGGTCTGGTTTCTAACCTAGAGAATACCTGTTGCCAGTGGTGCTGTATAGGTCCAGGTTGTGGTGTTCTTTTAAGACCCCAGTCCCTGAAGGTCTATGACCATACCCACGGTGAAGGGTGAAGATTGGGCCTCTTGCAGAGCAATACCCTGCGGCGTGGAAAGGTAAGCAGGGGGCCTACGGAACTTGGTTTGTCAGTAGGCTTCCTACAGGGGATTCTTGGGCAGCCTATTTATGCCTCTGTGCATGGGCAAAGGAGAACCACAAAGTTTTCAAACGGGATGGCTCAAAACACCCAGGTATAGTTCCCCTGGCTGGGCTAGTAGGCTGCTGCTGCTTCTGTCACAAGGAGGGCAGTTTAAAGCTTCCCTTTTACCTGTGTCTGCTGCTCCAGCGTCTAGGGTCCTGGTGTCTCCTCTCCACATGGCTTCCTGCTTCCCCTAGCGGCGTTTGACGCGCGCGCGTGCGCACGCTTTTACTTATCTGTGCGCGCGCTTGCGCGCATGCGCGCGCGGCGACGCCGCGGGGAGGGGGCGGTTGACGCCGGGCGGCTCCTCCCCCCTGTGTGTTACACACAGGGAGGATAAATCCTGGAGGGCTGTTCAGTCTGTAAAGGCTGTGAGGGGACACGGAGCAGCGATGCTGGCTACAGCATAGGAGGGTTTGACAGAGCTTTCTGGCACAGTGACACCCGGTGGCAGTTGTGGGAAGTACACCTTACTAAGGAGCCTCTGGCTTAAAAGTTTGCATTCAAGCCTGTGTACTAAGCAGCACCTTTGAGCACTTAGGGTGCTCACCTAGCCCAGCATTAGGGGGTCAATACCAGATAAAGATTTTTTCTGGTTGAAGCCCTTGGGGCTCAGTATTGATTTTCCCTTTTTATAGGTTATGGGAGGTTTGGAGTCCCTCTAACATTACCCTATCCTATTGTTTCACATTTATTTGATTATATGATTTTCTCCAGCTATTACAGTCAGTTGTATACTAGCGGAGTGCCTCAGAATTTGTATATTATGGCTCCTAAGGGTGCAGGTAGCGCTAAGAACGCTAAAACGGTTAAAAAGCCAAAAGGTTCTCCATCGGGCTCTGAGGATATCCAAAATCTAGTGGCCCTACTACTCCGGAATGCCCGGAAGTTGCTGTCCTAGGTGAGCCATCAGGGTTGCTAGGTGCTATGGCTGGCCCTACTCAACCAGCTCCTTCCTATGTAACGGAAGAGATGTTAGCCTCCACCTTGGGTGGATTGGAAAGGAGGATGGCCGATCTAATTACGGCATCTTTGGCAGGGAAGAAGCGGGTTAGATCCCCGTCTCCCAGGTCTGAGTCTCTGGAGGAGGATATCCTCTCCGACTGACGAATTGGAGGATCACCTTGACCATTTAGGTTCTGAGGATTCTACAATAGAGGAACCTTTTTCAGCTTCTCACGCAGAAAGACTGTGGGTTCAGTCCCTAACGGATATGGTGCGGTTGGCTTTTAAGATGCCTGTGCCTCAGCCTCTGGCCTCCGCGGTATCCTCATTGGGCTCCCTGAAAGCGCCCCAAGCCAATTTGGTATTCCCGGTACATCCTTTGTTAAAGGACCTGATTTTTCAGGACTGGGCTAAGCCAGACAGGTAACCCTTAGAGGAAGAGTTTTCAAAGAGATGGGCTGTCCCTACTGTGGACGCAGCCATCTCATGTGTGAACAGATCTTTAGCTTGTCCTGTAGAAAACTTGCAGGTGTTTAAGGATCCGGTTGATAAACGCTTGGAAACATTACTTAAGGCCTCCTTTACTTCAGCAGGGGCGATAGTTCAGCCCGCTGTGGCTGCTATTGGAGTGGCCCAAGCATTATCAGATAAGACTAAGCAAATGCTTAAACTTATCCCTGCCCAGCAGGCAGAGGAATTTTGGATATACCCAGGGCTATACGCTTTACGGTGGATGCTATCAAGGACTCCATCCAGCAGGCGTCACGTTTATCCTTATTTCTAATCCATATGAGAAGGCTCTTATGGTTGAAGAATTGGGAGGCTGAGCCCCCGTGCAAAAAACTCCTGGTAGGGTTCCCTTCCATGGAGGACGTCTCTTCAGAGAAGACTTGGATAGATATATTCAGACTATATCAAGCGGCAAAAGCACTCTCTTGCCAGTCAAGAAGAAGGCCTGAGGGCCCGCATTTAGGCGCCAGCCCTCCCCGGTGCAGGGGCCCTCTAATACCAAACAGTATCGACGGCCTCCTGCAAGATCAGGCATTAACAATAAGCCGCAGGGCCAAGCCACTGGTGGCAAGAAGCAGTGGTACCACAAGCCTGCGAAGCCAGCCCCAAGTCGGCCCTATGAAGGGGCGCCACCACCCACGATGGTGGGGGGAGGGCTGCGTCTCTTTGCAGAGGTTTGGGAGGCCACCATTCCCGACTGCTGGGTACGGTCTTCCGTGACCACGGGCTACAAGCTAGAATTTCTAAAATTCCCTCCTCCTCATTACCAGGAGTCGAGTACCAGGCGACCCTGTGAAAGGAGCCGCATTGATGGCGGCATTGAATCATCTGCCATGCCAGAAAGTGATAGTAGAAGTACCAGTCCGGGAACAGGGATTGGGGTTCTACTCCAACCTGTTTATCATCCCAAAGCCCAACGGCGATGTCAGGCCAATTTTGGACTTAAAGGGAGTAAATGCGTATCTAAAGGTCCGCTCATTCCGGATGGAAACTATTCGGTCAGCTGTCGCCGTGCTCCAAAAGGACGACTTCATGGCGTCCATAGACATAAAGGATGCTTACCTTCATGTGCCAATTTTTCAGCCACATCAAGTATTTCTATGCTTCTCGGTGGCTCAGCGTCATTTCCAATTTGTGGCGCTCCCCTTCGGGTTGGCTACGGCCCCCCGGGTATTCACGAAGGTCCTAGCCCCAATCCTAGCCAATCTAAGGATCCAGGGGGTCACGGTCCTGGCTTACCTGGACGACCTCTTGGTCGTAGACCATTCGTCTCCTGGCCTGGAAAGAGCAGTGGCCCTCACGGTTCAGTACCTCGAGAGGTTCGGCTGGGTCCTAAATCGAGACAAGTCAGCATTCCTGCCCACAAGGCAGCTGGATTATCTCGGCATGAGATTGGATACAGAAGAACAGAGGGTGTTTCTACCCCTATTAAAGGCCATCAAAGAGCTAATACAAATGGTTCTAAGCAAGAGAAGGCCAACCGTTCGCCTATGTATGCGGCTACTAGGCAAGATGGTGGCCACATTCGAGGCGGTTCCGTACGCTCAGAGCCACACTCGCATCCTGCAGGCAGCCATCCTGTCAGCCTGGAGCAAGAGGCATCAGGCCTTAGAAATTCCTTGGCCACTCTCACCAAGAGTGCGGCAAAGTCTAAAGCGGTGGTTAAACCCTCAGAATCTCCTGAAGGGAAAGACTTTCAGTCCTGTGACCTGGAAGATAGTAACCACAGACGCCAGCCTAATGGGCTGGGGAGCAATTTTGGATGGTTGCACTCGCCAGGGCTCTTGGGCAGCGGCAGAGAAGCAGTTGCCCATCAATATCTTGGAGCTCAGAGCTGCTCGACTAGCCCTCAGGGCTTGGACGTCCAAACTACAAGGGTTCCCGGTGAAAATACAATCGGACAATGCCACGGCGGTGGCATATATATATAAATCACCAAGGGGGAACCAAGAGTCAAGCCGCTCAGAAAGAAGTGAGCTTGATTTTCTTGTGGGCAGAAGCCCATGTGCCCTGCATATCGGCTATATTCATTCCTGGAGTCGACAACCTACAGGCGGACTTCTTAAGTCGCCAGACTCTGTTGCCGGGGGAGTGGTCTCTGCATCCACAGGTCTTTCAGACACTCTGCCAGAAATGGGGAGTGCCGGACGTGGATATCATGGCATCAAGACTGAACAAGAAGCTAGACAGGTTCATGTCCCGCACAAGGGATCCCAGGGCCTGCGGAACCGATGCGTTAGTTTGCCCTTGGCATCAGTTCAAACTTCTTTATGCATTTTCCCCGCTCCAGTTACTACCCCGCCTGCTGCGCAGGATCAGGGTGGAGCACATACCAGTCTTCCTGGTAGCTCCAGCATGGCCCAGAAGGGCATGGTATTCACTAATCCTAAGGATGGTAGTGGGAGACCCTTGGACTCTTCCTCTACGGCCAGTACTGCTATCGCAAGGTCCGATCCTCCACCCTGCCTTACGGCATCTAAATTTGACGGCCTGGAAGCTGAATCCCTGATTCTCAGGGGTAGAGGTCTGTCTCAGAAAGTAATCTCTACCCTAATCAGAGCCAGGAAACCGGTCTCTAGGGTGATTTATTACAGGGTCTGGAAGGCCTATGTAGGCTGGTGTGAGTCCAAGTTATGGTTTTCTCGTAAGTTTACCATCGATAGAGTATTACGTTTTCTCCAGCTAGGAGTGGGTAGAGGACTGGCATTAAGCACAATCAAAGGACAGATTTCAGCTTTGTCAGTATGGTTTCAGCGGCCGCTGGCCACCCACTCGCTGGTTAAGACCTTCATTCAAGGGGTCTTACGTATTAATCCTCCAGTTAAATCCCCGCTTTGTCCGTGGGATTTAAATCTTGTTCTGTCAAGTTTACAGAAACAACCTTTTGAGCCGTTGGCTGAAATTCCTTTGGTTTTACTGACAAGGAAGTTAGTATTTTTGGTCGCCATAGTTTCCGCCAGAAGAGTATCGGAACTGGCAGCCTTATCCTGTAAGGAACCATATCTTATTTTACATAAGGACAAGGTCGTTCTCCGCCCTCATCCTTCCTTCCTACCAAAGGTTATATCCAGTTTTCATCTAAACCAGGATTTGGTATTACCATCCTTCTTTCCTAAACCTACTTCCAGAAAGGAAGGGTTGCTGCATACCTTGGATATTGTCAGGGCCATGAAGGCCTATCTTAAAGCTACAGAGAAGATCCGGAAAACAGATGTGTTGTTCATTTTACCGGATGGGCCCAAGAAGGGGCAGGCAACTGCAAAATCCACCATCTCGAGGTGGATTAAACAGTTAATCACTCAGGCCTACGGCTTGAAGGGGTTGCCTCCTCCGTTATCATTAAAGGCTCATTCTACTAAGGCCATGGGCGCCTCCTGGACAGCACACCACCAGATCTCTATGGCTCAAGTTTGCAAGGCGGCAACCTGGTCTTCTGTCCACACGTTTACAAGGTTCTACCAGTTGGACGTAAGAAGGAATACTGATGCAGCCTTTGGGCAGGCAGTGCTGCGGGCTGCAGTTTGAGACCCTCGGACTCCGGGGGCTCCCTTTTGAGTAAAATTTAAAATTTAAATTTATTTTTCTCAACTAAGTTGGATTTATTATGATTTGAGTATATCTCTAAATTAAATCCTTTTGTCTTGGGAAGATGTCTCCCTCCCCTCATTGTAAGCATTGCTTTGGGACATCCCACTAGTAATGAATATGCCGCTCTGTGTCCCGTGATGTACGATAAAGAAAAAGGGATTTTTAATACAGCTTACCTGTAAAATCCTTTTCTTGGAGTACATCACGGGACACAGAGCTCCCACCCCTCTTATGGGGACCATTTTGGGAGGCATACTGCTTGCTACAAAACTGAGGTACTCCTCCTATGGGAGGGGGTTATATAGGGAGGGGCACTTCCTGTTTGAGATTGCCAGTGTCCATCACCTGAAGGTACTCCATATAACCCACTAGTAATGAATATGCCGCTCTGTGTCCCGTGATGTACTCCAAGAAAAGGATTTTACAGGTAAGCTGTATTAAAAATCCCTTTTTTTGTTTTGGGTGTTCCATGTAATTTTCTAGCCCAAAAAATAAATGATTTTCACATATATACAAAAGAGGCAGAAAATGCCTGACAGTCAAGTGGCTAAAGAAGAATAAGCTGCATAAATACACATAGAAAGTGATTTCTATGTGTTTTTATTGGCTTCTTCTCAAACCATTTTATTCTGTTTCATTTTCGTTCACGTAGCCTGCACACTCTTGTTTTTATCACATTAATATTAGTTTAGCTAGCCAGAAGGACCTGGTGGTGGTGAGTGCTTGGCAGTAGCGTCCTGATGACATCACACGTTAAGCAGAGCTCACTGGCACCAACCCCCCTGGATTTTTTTGTATGCCAGCAGTGCAGGTTCTCTGTGGGAATAAAAGTTGCAGAACGTCCCTTTAATGGGAATACAAGTCACAGCAGAACAAGTGCATTTTATGTGGGACTACCAGTTAGAGGTCGACCGATATACATCGCCTGCTACGTGTATGTGGCCCCGCCCCCTTAAGCAAGCCAGTAATTGGCTGGCATTTTGATAGCTGCCAGGTCTCGCCCACCCACGATATCATTGCTCAATTTTGACATCTCGGGTGCACTTGCTCAAGGTTCCAATCAACTTCCTTGATGAATGAGGACTTTGTAAGATGGCAGTGTCCATGCCCAGTTCCATTCCAGGTTTCTCAAACAGCATGTTTTGAAGGCATGGGAAAGGGGGATTCCCCAATGCCATTACTCCCACAGCAGGAGACTGTCTCTGGATTGGTGGATTTCTTCATGGAGGTTGAACATGGCGGGGGGGGGCTAATTTCTCCCTACCTGGGAGTGCCCGGGTGACATGGCAGCCTGCTGCGTTGATGTTCTGGACAGTCTCTTGGTCCAGGGCTCTTGATCACCTCAGAATAGTTTGTTGCCCATCTTGAATTGGGCAGTTGGCCTTGCCCTACTACATTGGTCGGTGTGTAGGGCCCTCTGGTAATTTCTCATTCAGACAATGCCACTGCAGTGGCATGCATACATTTTCAAGTAGACAGATATTCTCAGGCATCAGCAACTGTGTCTGGAGAAGTTTCTGAGGAGCTCTGCCAACTATCAGGTTCCCCCTGGATGTTGATCCTTTGATGTCCAGGTTAAATGCAAAGATCGACAGGTTTGTCCCCAAGACCAGGGTTTCTTGTGCATTTGCAGTAGATGCTGTGGTGACACCATGGGGCCAATTTATCCTAATCTATGACTGCCTGCCGTTAGTTTATTCGCTTTTGTGTAAAAGCAATTTTTTTGTTTTAACATCCTGTCCCGGGGAAATTGCTTTTCTTGCTTGGTAACCAAGTTGACAGATGACATTTGAGCTTTCTGGGTCGTGTCAACTGCCTGTTGCAAGGTCAAATCTTCCATCTGTTTTTTTTTTTAACACTCTGTCTTTAACGTCATAGCTGTTGAAGCCGGAGTTTTGAGAGACAAATGGGAGTGTCTGATTCTGTTATTCTTATTGAAGTCTTAGAAGGTGAATTCAAGAAAGTTTTACCATAATACTTGTAAACTTATTTTCCTTGGTGTGAAGTTGGATGATTTCATCTTTGCAAGTATGGTGTGAGTGGTTTGCATCTGGCCTTCAGTCTGAGGTTCATTTCTCTCATACCAAAAAGACATGCTGGTAGGTTTATAGGCTGCTGTCCAAATTGGTCCTAGTATGTGTATGTATGAATGTGAGTTGGGGACCTTAGATTGGTAGTTTCTTCAGGGCAGGGACTAATGTGAATGTATAAAAAGTTGCAATCTGGGACTGACTTTGGATACATTCAAGGGTCAGATTTCGGCCTCGGTGGTCCTCTTTCAGAAACCTATTGCTTTGCATTCCTTGATGTGTGCCTTTGTACAAGGTGTCACTAACATCTGTTAAACTCTATGGAGCATCAACTTGTTACTTTCTGTATTGCAGAGTTCCCTTCCAGGATAATCCTTCGTTCTTCTTCAGGATATATATTTTTTTTGTCTTAAAGGGATACTAAAGGTTCTTTTATTTTTTTTTTATTTTTTTTTTATTTATTTTTTTATAAATAACATGTCATACTTGCCTCCACTGTGCAGCTTGTTTTGCACAGAGTGGCCCCGAACATCCTCTTCTGGGGTCCCTCGGCGGCTCTCGCGGCCCTTCCCTGCCTTAGGCGATTCCCTTGGAGAAGATCTCTCCTGAGGGGGTTACCTTGCGAGCGCGCTCCTGAGTCATACACTCGGCGTCCATAGACGCATCATTTGATCTGAATGACAGCAGCGGCAGCCAATGGCTGCGCTGCTATCAATGCCAGGACAACGTGGAGAAAAGGATGCCGGGAACGCGCCGAGCGTTCACAAGGTGGATGGCACGTTTGTTTGAGCTTACTGAGCTCCAGGTCTCTAGTCCCACAAACTGTTCTTAAATTAATCAAGGGTTGACTGATCATATCCATTTGACACAGGCTTTATAGCTTGGATAAATGGTATCCGAGCCTCGCAAAGAAGACTCAAGATCCTGCCTGTAAGCTGCCTCGGGAGGCTGGACCCTGCAAAGTGGAATCCTGGACACTAACGCGCAAAGACTTTCTTGCAGGGTGCTGTACAGATCCAAGGGAGTGGACCCTAAACATGAAAAGGGTACCCAGTCCTTGAAGGAACTCAAATGACAGGAACCCGCCATGATGGATGAAGCCTGTATGTATTTAACGGCCTGACAGGCCTACCTAGAAGGATGATCAGCCTGAAAATAAGGCAGATATTCCTCGAGCACTGTGTTTTGCTGTTGATGCCTTTAAAGGAAGGACTCAATACAGCAGGTTTCTAGTTTTGCTCTCATGTCTGTACATATGCGCAGACTTTTGTGGCTTAAGAACTGGTCAGCCGAGCTTCCTTGTAAGAAGTTACTGGCAGGTTTCCCCTTTCTTGGGGAACGTTTATTTGGTGATCATTTGGACAAATATATCCGGAAGAGTTTTCTACTTCCTGTGAAGAAAAGCACCAAACGTCCCTCGTTTAAAACCTCAGGGCTGCTCCCTCAAATGTCTCAGCACCAGGGTGGTTTTGTCAACAGAGAGCGCTAGAGCCAAAGGCAGGGCCAGAAAAAACCCTGGGTCCAAAACTCTTCTAAACCCAGTACCAAGCCCTCCTTTTGAGGAGATGCCCTCACTCCATCAGGTGGGGAGAAGGCTGCTGTACTTTGCAGACATTTGGAGAACAATAGTTTAGGACTAGTGGGTCACCAACTATAACCTGCAGTTGGAGTTGTGGGGGGTTCCCCCTCAGAGGTTTTTAAGATCCAACATTCCTTCGGATCCTCCAAAAAGAAACGTATTGCTTCAGGCCAACTTAGGAAGGCTGGATCATAAATACAGAAAAGTCCAACTTGAGACCAGCTCAAAGTCTAAAGTGTCTAGGTCTGATCCTAGATACAGTCCAGGCAAGAGTATTCTTGCCACCTGCAAGGATCTGTGCCCTGAGGACTCAGGTGCGACAGAAAAGGCAACCAGACAACTCTCTATTTGACTCTGTCTGAGTCTTCTAGGGAGGATGGTAGCCTCATTCGAGTCGATGGCCTATGCCCAGTTCCATCCCAGATCGCTACAATAAGTTTTCTTGTTGGCTTGGAGCAGGAGAGAAAAATCCCTGGATTATCCAATGTTTTTATCTCCTTGGACACGCTTAAGCCTACGCTGGTGGTTACAGGATCAGAACATTCAAAGGGAAAGATCTTCCTCCCGGTAACTTGGATAGTACGGACTACAAATGCCAGTCTCTCAGGCTGGGGAGTGACCCTAGAGGGACTCGCAGCTCAAGGAAAATGGTCAACAGAACAGATCCTGCCCATCAACATCCTGGCATTACGGGCAGTACGTTTGGCCCTATGGTCCTGGACGATGGAGCTTCAGGATTACCCAATCGGGCTTCAGTTCCGACAATGCTACTGCAGTGGCCTATATTAACCACCAAGGCGGTACCAGGAGTCGTTCAGCTCTGAAAGGGGTGAACCACATACTAGCCTAGGCAGAGGGACATGTGCCAATTATATTGGCAGTCCATATCCCGGGAATAGAGAACTGGAAGGCAGATTATCTCAGCCGATCTGCTTGGGGGAATTTACCAATGTTGAGGATGGCCAGAGGTCGACCTACTGGCATCCAGGTTCAACACGTTTACAGCAGTTTTTGTCCAAAACAAGGGATCCTCTGGCAATCAGAGCAGATGCTCTGATGGTTGCATGGAGCCAATACCCCCTGGTTTTATGCCTTTCCCTCCGATCCGTCTCCTTCCACATTTCTTGCGCAGGATTCGGAAAGCGGGAGTTCCAGTCATTCTGGTAGAACCAGCCTGGTCCAAAAGGCCCTGGTTTCCGTCGATTGTAAAACTAACAATGGGCGCTTCCACAGCACCCCGATCTACTATCTCGGGGTCCTATATGTCCCAGGGACCCCAATTTACAGTCTCTAAATTTGATGGCATGGCTATTAAAACCAGGGAGTTGAAGGACCGTGGCATCTCGGGACCAGTAGTGTCTACCCTAGTAAATGCTAGAAAAACTGTCACTAGGAAGATCTATGATAAGTTCTGGAAGACTTGTAGTGCTTGGTGTGAAGCCAAAAAATGGCATCCTCGGAAATACGTGATTGGGAGAATTCTTCTTTTTTTTTTTTTTTTCTACAGTCAGCTGTAGAAATCAAATTGACTGAGTACAATCGGAGGTCAATTTTTGGTCCTATCAGTATTCTTTCAAAGGCCTTTAGCCTCCCATTCAATGATCCGAACCTTTATGTAGGGGGCAACTTGCTTGCTTCCGAACCCTATTAGGTCACCTATGTGTTTTTGGGACTTGAACTTGGTGTTTTCCGTATTTATAGAAACAACCGTTTGAACCCATCAAGGAAATTCCATTAGACTTGCTGTCAAGCTGGGGTGAGAGCTCATTCAACCAGGGGTGTAGGAACCTCCTGGGCTTTTCACCATCAGGTATCTGTGGCTCAGATGTGTAAGGCTGCTACCTGGTCTTCAGTGCATAGTTCACAAAATGTTATCAAGTGGATGTTCGAGCAGCCGAGGATTCGGCTTTCGGCCGCAGTGTTCTGCCTTATAAAAACTGATGGCTACTGTTTGGCAGGGTGTCTCCTCCCCCTCAAGGCTATTGCTCTGGGACATCCCAGCAGGTAATGAATATTAGCCCGATAACCTGATATTAGCCTATATCCTGTCCCATGATTTACTTAAAGAAAGGGATTTTACAGGTAAGTGCGACACTTTTTTTATTTTTTTTTAATTTTTTTTAAGAAAATGCATTTTTGTTCCAGAGCAGCTTTTTGGTAACCAGTTTATTTTACATCTTCTTCTTCTTTTTTTTTTTTTTTTTATTAGTCCTTAGCCCAGCTTCACACTGGGTACGATTTGAGATGCGATTTTACATGTCAAATCACATCTCAAATCGGCGGCAATTGTCGGCAATGGCACCGTCCTAATCGGTGCGAGGCCGCATCTGCGATTTCAAAAAGTAGTTCCTGTACTACTTTTTGCGATTTCGGGCCGCGATTTACATTGAACCCTGCACAGATGTCTCCTAAATCGTGGCAAAACCGCAGCCGTAAAATCGCGATTTTACCGCAATTTTGAATTCGCAGCAGTGTGAACCTAGCCTAAACCAGTGCTCACTTTCCCCAATCTAGTGCTAGACTGCACAGTAATTTCCCCTGGTGAATTTTAGTATGTAAATAAAAAAAAAAAACACTGGAGAGATTGTGAAGAGGTTTCTAGAAGACACAGACATTGGAGTGAAAGAAAGCTTTATTAGAACCATTGATTGTACAGTGGGGATCGAAAGTTTGGGCACCCCAGGTAAAAATGTGTATTAATGTGCAAAACGAAGCCAAGGAAAGATGGAAATATCTCCAAAAGGCATCAAATTACAGATTAGACATTCTTATAATATGTCAAAAGTTAGATTTTATTTCCATCATTTACACTTTCAAAATTACAGAAAACAAAAAAAAATGGCGTCTGCAAAAGTTTGGGCACCCTGCAGAGTTAATATCTTGTACTGCCCCCTTTGGCAAGTATCACAGCTTGTAAACGCTTTTTGTAGCCAGCCAAGAGTCTTTCAATTCTTGTTTGAGGTATCTTTGCCCATTCTTCCTTACAAAAGTCTTCCAGTTCTTTGAGCTGTCTGTCACGCACTGCTCTTCTAATGTCTATCCATAGATTTTCAATTATGTTGAGGTCAGGAGATTGTGAAGGCCATGGCAAAACCTTTAGTTTACGCCTCTTGATGTAATCCCCCGTGGATTTTGAGGTGTGTTTAGGATCATTATCCATTTGTAGAAGCCATGCTCTCTTTAACTTCAGCTTTTTCACAGATGGCATCAAGTTACCATCCAAAATTTGCTGAAATTTTATTGAATCCATTTTTTCTTCTACTCGTGAAATGTTCCCTGTGCCACTGGCTGCAATACAACCCCAACGCATGATTGCTCCACCCCCATGCTTAACAGTTGGACAGAGGTTCTTTTCATTAAATTCTGTGCCCTTTCTTCTCCAAACGTACCTTTGCTCATTCCGGCCAAAAAAGTTCTATTTTAACCTCATCGGTCCACAGAACTTGTTTCCAAAATGCATCAGGCTTGTCCATATGTTCATTTGCAAAGTTCAAACGCTGATTTTTGTGGTGAGGACGTAGAAGAGGTTTTCTTCTGATGACTCTTCCACGAAGACCATATTTGTACAAGTATCTCTTTATAGTGGAATAGTGTAGGGCTGCAACCAACGATTATTTTCATAATCGATTAGTTGGCCGAATATTGTTTCGATTAGGCTGGGTTCACACTACGGTTTTCCCGTCCGTCAGCCGCATACGATTTCAGTATTGAAAACGTACGGGCCCGGACGGGAAAACGTATAGATAGAGAATGCATTGCAAATCGTATGCACCCAGATGCATCCGGGTGCGTACGATTTGCTGGCAAAACGTTTTTTAAACGTACGCAAAACCGTGTTCAACCACGGTTTTGCGGTCGTTTTTAAAACAGTATGGCAACCGCATACGTTTTCCTTTAACATTAATGTCAATGGAAAACGTACATATGTGCGGTTCCATACGTTCCCGTCCGTTTCAGCCGCATACGTTTTTTCATATAAATCGTATGCGGCTGACGGACGGGAAAACCGTAGTGTGAACCCAGCCTTAATCGGATATTGGCCTTAAAAAAAGAAAAAGCATTTTTAAAAAATTTTGGGCCAATTTTTTGGGCAAATTACAAAACACAAATTGTAGCAAAAAGACACTACATGCTTTTCTGCAGCTTCTCCATTGAAGTATATTGAACCAAAAAACAACAAAATAGCACCGTTTTGCGTTAAAAAGTCCTTGCCCTTCCCAAATAAGCAGCAGCTGAAAAAATCATGGATGTGAACGTGTCCCATAGTAAAACATGTAACTGAACTGTAGTGTTTCTGCAAAAAGCACCAAAAAAAAAAAAGAGGTGTGACCCAGGCCTGAGATGTTTAGTAACATAATGGGGTTAAAAAAACAAAAATAAGTACAAAAAAAAGGCAAATAATCGCTACTGTAAGGGGGGTTCATTTTTTACTGTGGGACAGTGAAAGTAATATTTACAGTAGCGATTTGCTTTTTTGTACTATACAGGGCTAATTTTAGTTTTTTTAACCCCATTATGTTACTGGCCGATTAATCGATTATGAAAATAATAATCGATTAATTTCATAATCGATTAGTTTCGGCCCTAGAATAGTGTACCACAACTCCAGTGTCTGCCAGATCTTTCTGGAAGGATCGTGCAGTCAAACGTGGGTTTTGAATTGCTTTTCTCACAATCCTGCGAGCTGTTCTGTCTGATATTTTTCTTGGTCTTCCAGATCTTGCTTTAACTTCCACTGTTCCTGATGACTGCCATTTCTTAATTACATTCCGAACAGAGGATATTGACATCTGAAAACGCTTTGCTATCTTCTTATAGCTTTCTCCAGCTTTGTGAGCGTCAACTATTTTCAGTTTTCTAGACTACTGCTTAGAAGAACCCATGGTGCTGATTGTTGGGGCAAGGTCAGATCAGTCTGGGCATTTAAAACCTTTGAGATTGACATCACCTGGTCTTCCCAGATGATGATTAAGAACAATCCATGACACGGGCAGTTCTCAGTTTTGCCAAGGGGGCAGTGCATGCTATAAATTCTGCAGGGTGCCCAAACTTTTGCATACGCCATTTTTTTTTCCTGCAATCTTGAAAGTGTAAATGATGGAAATAAAATCTAACTTTTTTTGACATATAAGAATGTCTAATCTGTAATTTGATGCCTTTTGGAGATTTTTCCATCTTTCCTTGGCTTCGTTATGCACATTAATACAAATTTTTACCTGGGGTGCCCAAACTTTCGATCCCCACTGTATGTGTTGGAAAATCTGGTAAGAATCTTTGAGCTTGAACCCACTGGAAATACCGATTAGAATAAATGGCTGTGTATATGTAAATCCTGAATAATCTATTTAAATGCTGGACTTTTTGAATTCACATGTATTTTTTTTTTATTAGTTTTAACCACTTCCATACAGGGCACTTATACACCTTCCCGCCCAGACCAATTTTTAGCTTTCAGCGCGGTTGCACCTTGAATGACAATTGCATGGTCGTGCTACACTGTACCCAAACTAAATTTTTATCATTTTGTACCCACAAATAGAGCTTTCTTTTGGTGGTATTTGATCACCTCTGGGATTTTTATTTTCTGCAAAAAAAAAAAAAAAATTGACCGAAAATTTAGGGGAAAACATTTTTTTTTGTTTCCGTTATAAAACATTGTAAATCAGTAAGTTTTCTCCTTCACTAATGGGCACTGATGGTATTGCACTGACTGGCACTGATAAGGTGGCACTGGGCACCGATGAGGTGGCACTGATGTGGTGGCATTGATGGGCACCAATATGCGGCACTGATGGGCGGCAGGGATAGGTGGCATGGGTGGGCAGGGATAGGTGGCATGGGTGGGCAGGGATAGGTGGCACGGGTGGGCAGGGATAGGTGGCACGGGTGGGCACTGATGGGCACTAACTAATGTGGTGTACTAATGGATGCCAAACAATGCCTGCCAATCAGTGATGCCCATTGTGGGCACTGATTGGCATCCATTGTGGCACTGATTGGCATCCATTAAGTGTCATCCCTGGTGGTCTAGGGTGGCATACCTTTTGATTTAAATCCCTGGTGATCTAGTGGAATCCCTGGTGGTCCAGTGGGCATCCTCAGGGGGGGCTGTGCTGATAATCGATCAGCAAAAACCCCTCCTGTCAGAGGAGCAGCCGATCGGCTCTCCTCTACTCGCGTCTGACAGACGCGAGTGAGGAAAAGCCGATTACCGGGTTGTGCTGTTTACATCGTGATTAGACACGGCTGATCACGTGGTAAAGTGTCTCCGTGAGAGACACTTTACCTAGATCAGTGTTGCGGGGTGTCAGACTGACACCCTGCAACAACGATCGCCGCGATGCGCGCAGCGGCTCAGAATCCTGAGGACGTCATATGACGTCCAGTCAGGATTCTACAACCACTTTGCTGCAGTCAATCTGTCATGGGCGGGCGGCAAGTGGTTAACTAGGGCAAAACTAGTAGTAGTGATAACGTTTACATAATTCTCTTGGCCTTAGCTACTCCAAAATATAATCGAATCTGTCTAAAACAATATCCCATAAATGCATTTTTTTTGAGGCACAGTTCTTCTTGTTGTCTTTGTGTTCAATATCTACAGCAGCCTCTAAGCCCCTTCCACTACAGGACAGCTTTGTTTGTTGTATTTATTATTTTTTCTCCTACAGAGGTTTAAAATGGCTGTCTGAATCTACAGGGATATTAACAGCTTTGACAGACACGGCTTTGTAAAAACATTGTGTTTTCTAGCCTAGGAGCTAAACTATCTAATTTCTGGGTTTAACAATAAACTATTTGTGTCTGGCAGCCAGTGGTTCTAGCACAAACATGCCCTGGTATCTGCCAAGATTTGGCACCACTTTAAAAATGCCCTGGAACCGAAAAATGTTGCAATAGCCTTTCTATTCAAGTAGTAACGTAACAATTAGGCCCCTTTCACACTAGGTGGACTCCGTCTCAGTGGAGTCTCCCCAGCTCAGTGGGAGATTTCTCCGCTGAGCCAGCGGATGACAAGTCCCTCTCTGCTCACTGAGCGGGGAGGGGCTTCTGCAGCGCCACTGTCTCCTATAGAGAGATATGATGAAAACGGACAGCATCCGTTTTCATCAGATCTTAAATGATCCTCCATGGACGGATGGATCTCTGCTGACATCCGATGCTCCATAGAGAAGTATGGAGTGGCCGTTCAGGTCTGCCGACAAATATGACAGGCAGACCTGAACGGTCCGACAGTGTGAAGGGGGCCTAAAATGTGTTTTTCTTGTCCTTTTGAGGGACACAAATGCTGATGCTCTCGGGTTAAACTGCCACGGAAACAGGGAAACAGAATGACAATTGCGCGGTCGTGCGACTTGGCTCCCAAACAAAATTTATGTCATTTTGTTCACCCACAAATAGAGCTTTCTTTTGGAGGTATTTGATTGCCTCTGCGTTTTTTTTTTTTGTGCTATAAACAAGAGAGCGACAATTTTGGAAAAAAAACTATTTACTTTTTGCTATAATATCCCCAAAAATCTATAAACCTTTTTTCTCTTTCGTTCATAGACGGACACAGCCTTCATTGACCTTAGGGTTATGCTTCTTCTTCTTCCTACCAGGAGATTTAGGCAGAATTCTACAGCACTTAAGGTGTTAAAAACTTTCCTTCATGCTGCTCCTCCCAGGGGGCGTGGCTCCCCCAGGCATAACCCACACCCTGCTTTAGCAGCCTCAGTTTGTTTTCTGCCTAACGACAGGAGGTCAAGGCTATCTCTGGAGTTCCTGGACTCTGGAGTTTTTTTCTGGCGATTTTTCTCGCTTTTTTTATTATTTTGTTCCTGCATTTTTGAATCCTGCGATTCTTCTATCAACAGCCGACTGGGTGACAGGCTGGGTCCTCGACTCTTGTAGTCCCCCCATGTTCGGCCTTCGAGCGTGTGCCGGCCCTCAGCTCAGCTTTGGGACGTCCACGACAGGCCCCATTGCTCCAGGGTCGGCCGGGGAACTTTGGTTCTAGGGCACACATATGACCGGTCTCTATGGCTTTGTCACAGTGTGTCTGGCCGACAGCCATGCCGTTTACGGACGTTGGTTCTGTCTGGGATACCTCCAGCCGGGTAGTCGCAGGACAGGTAAGTAGTGGCCCCTTACTCAGGTAAGTGGTCTGGCTGGTGGTTTCCCTGGGGAGGTCGACTGAGGGTCCGCCCTGCTTTCCTCTCTCCCCTTCCTCTCCCTCCTTCCCCTGACTGGGTAGTGGCTGTGAAGGGGGGCCTCCTGGGTTTTCTTTGTTACCACCGGGGCCCGTGTGTTGTTAGGGGGACTGTGTTGTTACTCTGGGGGGTGCTGCTGTGTGCTGCTGTGTTCTATGTGGTAATTTTTACCTCAGACAGCGGCCGTCTTGGAAATCTCCTTGGTAACGCTGTGATTCTTTTCTGAGGTAACAGACAAAGCAGTCAGGGCTGCTGTGTTCTATGAGGTAATTTTTACCTCAGACAGCGGCCGTCTTGGAAATCTCCTTGGTAACGCTGTGATTCTTTTCTGAGGTAACAGACAAAGCAGTCAGGGCTGCTGTGTTCTATGAGGTAATTTTTACCTCAGACAGCGGCCGTCTTGGAAATCTCCTTGGTAACGCTGCGATTCTTTTCTGAGGTAACAAAGCAGTCAGTGCTGCTGTGTTCTATGAGGTAATTTTTACCTCAGACAGCGGCCATCTTGGAAATCTCCTTGGTAACGATGTGATTCTTCCCTGAGATGACTCGGCACAGCCTCTGGTCAGTTTTAGTGCTGTTACAGTTTTAGTGCTGTGAATCTTCCATGAGGTGAATACACATCACAGTCAGCACATCAGAGCACACCTGAGGTTTTTCAGCTCCCTCTGCAGCTGGGTGGGGTGGTGAATACCGGGGGCCCCCCATGCTCTGCAATAGCAGCAAGGAGGTGACCAGTGGGGTTTTTTTGTCCTGCCTTGCAGGGTGGGTGACTCAGCGCTGACACTATGGAACTCAAGCTATGCCTGAGTTAACCCTTACCGCCCCTCCCCCTGCCACATCTGTTATGTTGGCTGTCCTGGGTTTCTTGCCAGGTTTGAAGCAGCTAGTGCCCGGATGGGGGGTAAAAAAGCGCCCCCTCCCTGAAGCCTGCTTCTGGGGATGACACAGAATCGCTGTTTTTTTCTGGTTCTGTTATGTCAGAGGCTGCGGGTTTTAACCCTTATGGATAGTGAGGATGACTCTGCTGCAGTCAGTTGCTGGCAAGAATTTGTTGGAGCTCTTGTTTCTGCGGTGCGTGAGGCTCTAAAAATTGAGGATGTGGCGGAGACACCTCCGTGTCAGTACCAGCACACTACCACGCATCGCTGAAGTGTTTCCTTGTGTTCCTTATTTGGACTATATGTTATACAAGGAATGTGATGCACCGCAAAAAGTTTGTCAAAAAACTTTGCAACCCGTTACCCCCTTGAGGGGGGCTTTAAAAAAAAAAAAAAAAAAAGTAGGTCTCTCCTCCGCCAGTGGACCCCCCTGTGTCCAGACTGCGCAAGGCCACCACATTGCCTGTGGAAGGGGCTCCTGCATTTCAGGATCCCGCTGATAGGAGAGTGGAGGCCGTGGCCCGCTCCCTATTCACGGTGGTGGGTTCGGCGGTGAGGCCGGCTCTGGCCGGGGCCCTGGCAGGCCCCGACTAAAAGGGCGAAGCTCCTGCTGCAGGAGCTGGAAGAAGGACCTCTAAGGTGGCCTTGGTGATCACCGTTAAGGGTGAACGGTCCTGTTGGGTCTTCCCTGACTGGCATCATTGAGGATGCCACAGGTGGTAAGCGCATGCTGTTCCCACGGTTTGGGAAGGGCTAGGGACCTCGCCCTGTGCAAGGACCCTCCTTGCCTACCTCCGAGCGTTTTTTCGCTCGCCCTGTGCGGTGGGGGTAGGTCTACATGGTGCTTGAATCCCCGCTGCGGGGTAGCAGCGCACCGGATACCGCATGCCTAACAAGTCTGCGGACATACCTGCTTCCGCCTGAAGGTCTGCTCCCGCCCGTGTCTCGGGTGGGAGACTGGCTTCGCATTGCGAAGTGTTTTCCTTGGGGTACAAGATTGAGTTTCTCTCTTGTCTGACAAACAGGTTTTTTCCCTCCGGCTTCTGGCCTCCTCCGGTTCGCCGGTTGACTCCGTCAGGGGCTGTCCAGGATCTTCTGGTCAGGGGAGTGATTGTGCCAGTTCCCTCGTTGGAACGGTCTCTGGGTTTTACTCCATTCTGTTTGTGTCCCCATGGAGGATGGGGCCCGGTCGATCCTGGGCCTCAAGTCCCTCGTTTTGTTTTGTCAGGTTTTTCTGGCATCCTTGGATGTCATGAACGTGTACCTGCATATCCTCAAACCACCAGAGATTCTGTGCTTTGCGGTCGGGGGGGACCATTTTCAATGGTGTCCTTCCCATTCGGCGGGTTTTCGCCAAGGTGCTCGTACCGATACTGGCCCGGCTGTGACAGCGGGGGTTTGTTATCATGGGATGTCTGGACGACATTCTCCTACGAGCTTCTTCGAGCTCTGCATTGGTGGAGCCGTGTCTATCACGTGTCAGGCTCTCCGAGTGTTCGGCTGGTTTCTGGATTGTCCTGAAATCAGGGTTGATTCCGTCTCAGGGATACCTGAGACTGGTCCTGGATTCCTCCGGGGCGGGAGTGTTTTTCTCCTAGCGGAAAAACTTCAGACTCTGCTATCTGCTGTGCAGCAGTTGCCGACCCAGAAGCGGTCATCTCTGCGATTCTGCAGGAAGGTTCTGGGTCAGTTGGTAGCCTCTTTCGAGGCGGTTCCGTATGCCCAATTCCACGCCAGGGTACTACGGAGGGAACTGCTGTCACGATGGGACTAGCTTCCGTCATCTCTGGATTACCAGATTCAGTTGAGTCATCTGATCATGTCTCCCCTGGTATGGTGGCTGGCGTTTCCGGTGCTTCGGGCCGGAAAGTCATTTTTCTGCAGGCCACTGGACAGTGGTCACGACGGATGCCAGCCTCTCCGGTTGGGGAGGGGCGCTTGGGGCACCCAGTCAGCCCAGGGGCACTGGACTCAGGTGGAGTCCTGCCTACTGATCAACGTTCTGGAGCTCCGAGCAATCAAGCTTTGCCTTACCAGGTGGTCCCTGGATCTACAGGGCCGACCGGTCAGGATCCTGTCCGATAACACCACGTCCGTGGCGTAGGTTGATCATCAGGGAGGCACACGGAGTTCTGTTGCAGCGACGGGGGTCGCGCGCATCCTTTCGGTGGGCCGAAGGGTCCGTTCCGGCTCTATCGGCCGGGTAAATTCCGGGAATACGGAATTGGCTAGCCGACTACCTAAGTCGCACTGCACTGGGCCAAGGAGAGTGGTCTCTCCACCCGCAGGTGTTTCGGGGTCTGTGCCGAAAGTGGGGCACTCCGGACGTGGACCTTCTAGCGTCCCGTCTCTATATCGGTAGGTGCCACGGTTCGTGGCCAGGTTTAAGGACCCGTGGGCGGACGCGTCAGGCGCGTTGGTGGCTCCTTGGGGTCGCTGTCGCCTACTTTACACCTTCCCTCCTCGGAAGCTTCTTCCTCGCCTGCTGCGCAGAGTAGAAGCTGTAGGGATTCTATCGGTCCTGATTGCCCCAGATTGGCCGCGTCGCTTCTGGTACGCGGACCAGGTGCGTCTGCTTGCAGACGCCCCCTAGCGTCTTCCCCTGGGAATTGATTTTCTGTTACAGGGTCCAATCTTCCACCCTGTTTCACAGCCACCGGCCTTAGCGGCGTGGCTGTTGAGAGCCAGGGGCTTAAGGACCGAGGCCTATTGGGCTCGGTGGTCTCTACCGTGCTGCCTGCACGGAGGTCTACCTCACGTAGGTTTTTTCCTCATACATGGAAGGCCTACTTCTCTGTGTGTGGGGAGATGAACTGGCACTCTCGTACATGCGTTGTGTACAGGATTCTGCTGTCTTTGCAGCAGGGAGTGGTTCAGGCTCTCGCCTTACGTACGGTTAGGAGCCAGATTTCTGCTCTGGCTGTTTTTTACTTGCAGCGACCCTTGGCATAGCACTCCTGGGTGCGTGCGTTGGGTCAGGGGGTCTGGCAGGTGGCCCCTCCGGTGCGCCCTCCATTACCCCCATGGGACTTAAATTTAGTCTTTTCAGTGCTTCGGGATGCTCCCTTTGAGGACATTCGGGAGGTTTTTTGTTTTATTGTCACAAAAGGTGATTTTATTTCTGGTAGCAATTACCTCGATCAGACGGGTGTCTGTCTGTTCTGGTGGCCTTGTCTTGCAAGGCTCCCTGCTTGGTCATCCGTAAGGATGAGGTGGTGCTGCGGCCGCAGCCGTTTTTCTCCCTAAGGTCGTTTCGGCTTTTCACTTGGATGTGGACATTGTTCTTCCATCCTTGTGTCCTCAGCCGAAGAACCCGAAGGAGGCCACTTTACATTCTTTGGATGTGGTTCGGGCCCTTCGAGTTTACTTGTCGGCGACAGCTCCGTTCCCGGATGTCGGACTCGCTGTTCGTGTCTGTGTCCGGTCCCAGTAAGGGCCTGGCAGTTTCGTCGGCCACCATTTCCAGGTGGATCCGACGGATTGTGCTTCAGGCCTACGCCCTGAAGGGGAGGGCGCCTCCCTTTCAGGTCACGGCGCATTCGACCAGGGCGATCGGGGCCTCTTGGGCTTCCGACACCAAGCCTCTGTGTTACTGGTGTGTAAGGCTGCGACCTGGTCGTCGGTCCACGCTTTTTCAAAGTTTTATATGGTGGATGTGAGTGCATCTTCGGATGCCTCCATTGGCCGCAGGGTGTTACAGGCGGCAGTTTAAGGTTGGAGTTCCTCCGTTGAGTAACTCCGGTTTTTGTTTGGGGTGTAACCTGTTTTTGCTGTGTTATTTTTCCCACCCCTCGAATTTTTGGACACTGCTTGGGGACGTCCCTAAGGTCAATGAAGGCTGTGTCCGTCTATGAACGAAAGAGAAAAAAGGATTTTTGTACTCACCGTAAAATCCATTTCTCTGAGTTCATAGACGGACACAGCACCCACCCCTCCTTTGTTTGTACTGCTTGTTACGAACTGAGGCTGCTAAAGCAGGGTGTGGGTTATGCCTGGGGGAGCCACGCCCCCTGGGAGGAGCAGCATGAAGGAAAGTTTTTAACACCTTAAGTGCTGTAGAATTCTGCCTAAATCTCCTGGTAGGAAGAAGAAGAAGCATAACCCTAAGGTCAATGAAGGCTGTGTCCGTCTATGAACTCAGAGAAATGGATTTTACGGTGAGTACAAAAATCCTTTTTTTTCCTCAGTTTTGGCCGATATGTATTCTTCTACGTATTTTTGGTGAAAAAAAAAATCGCAATAAGTGTATATTTGCGCAAAAGTTTTTTTTACTAGTAATGGCGGCGATCTGCGATTTTTATCGTGACTGCGATATTGTGGCGGACACATCGGACACTACACTTTTTTGACACTATTTGGGGACCAATCACATTTATACAGCGAACAGTGCTATAAATATGCACTGATTACTGTGTTAATGTGACTGGCAGGGAAGGGGTTAACACTAGGGGGCGATAAAGGGGTTACTGTGTTCCCTAGGGAGTGATTTTTACTGTGGGGGAGGTGACCGATCGGTGTCCTTTTGTACAAGGGACACACCATCGGTCTCTTCTCCCTGGCAGGATGTGCATCTGTGTGTGTTTACACAAACAGATCCACAGTCCTGCTCAGTTACTGGGCAATCGCGGGGGTGCCTGGCGGACATCGCGACAGCCAGGCACACGCATTGGGTTCCCCCTAGTGGCTCGGGAAGGCGCGACGTCATATGACTTACGCCCAGAACAATATACTCATCGTCCCCCTATCATCTGACCGGGCGGTTGAGTAGTGGTTAATGGCCTGAGGGACTTGAGTCCCCTTTCCTTGGCTGATTCACAGTCCGAGGAAGGCCTTTAGTTATTTCCTTGGGATTCCTCACTTCAGCTGACTTTTTGCAAGAAACCAGGGATAGAAGGGATTGTTCAGCTGGCTACCTTTAGGGTTGCCTCAAAGGCACCTTTTTGCGTACCAGAGCATGTGCTTGGCCTCGTTGCCATTTTTAGTTCTTCCATCCCACCACTCTAGAACTAGGGTCTACATCCCATGTCCTAACTACTTTTCTAGAGGTTTTGTTTGCATCCTACTGCTTCAGTTCTGTGTTGATTTTGTGCGATTTGAACTTCCTCAGCTCTCACACACCTTTTTTAGACTGTTGTGTTCTAGCGGATTCAGGCTTTTCCATCATGGGCCTCACTTGGTGAGAGTAATCATAGACATGGAGCTCTCTTCCCTTGGTTCTATGTGTTCAAGGGTGTAAAGGCATAGGGCCTTCCACTTACCCTGGCTGGTCTTATTCTCCATGACCTGTTTGTCTCCCAAAATTCTTTGGCATCTGTTCCCTTATTCATTGTTGACTACAACAAAGTTGTGATTCCCCCCCCCCCCCCCTGCATGGGAATTTGTTTCACCTGTTTTTGTGAGTTCTGATTGATTAGCTTCTCGCTTTGGTTTCAGTATTTTTACGTGGGGTAATGTCTCCTTATCGAGATCAGGTTGATTCTGCGTCCTTCCTCGTGCCATGTGACAGGTTCCCCTATTATGTTGGGGCATGTTAGGTACCTGAAATACAAACCTATCAAGCTATCAATTTACACATTTATATTGTACATGCACATCAGTCCCTGCCCTCAAGAAGCTTACAATCCAAGGTCACTAGATCACATTTCAGACATACATTCTTGGGCCAATTTAGACAGGAGCCGGTTTACCTATCAGTATGTCTTTGAAGTGTAGGAAGAAACTGTCTGTTTTGTTGGGCCTGTTTATGGTTGTTTCTGTTGCCCATCCCTGAGTTAGACTGCATTTGGATTCCCCAACAGTATCAGAATAACTGCGTCCATCAATTGACTAGGAAAATTAGTTTTTTGCAATCGCCATAAAACCCTTTTGTTGGAGTCCAGCGAGGAAAACTGGATTATTTGTTTTTGCCAATGACCTGCCCTCCTGTAGATGGCAGTATAACTGACGACTTGTGTTCCTCCATGGGCTCCAAGTGGGGATTTCATGGTTGGTACAAAAATCCTAATGTATGACAGGAGACTTTGAAATAAAAATAAAAAATTGCATACATGGGTTACTGCTGTCTGCCAGTTCTGTAGTCCAGTGTTGGTAACACATTAGATCTTTTTCTGCAAATGAATGTAATTATAATCTTCTTCTTTTTTTTTTTCTTTTTTTTTTCTTTATAGAAAGTGTTAAAATTATTTTTTATGTAATGCAGGTTTCTTCCAAATGAAAATTCGCAAAATTTATCGGCAGTGGGACTTCAAGGCGGAAACTTTGGAGGACAGAACAGACCCAATGAACCACGGTTTCCACACCGTTACTAAACATTTTAAATATTTCTTGGAGGACTTTTTTTTTTTTTTTTGAACTTTTTTCCTGATTTTTTTTTTTTTTTTTTTGAACTTTCGTTCGTTTTAAGTTTTTCTTGTATGTGGGGTTTCTAGAGGCTTTCTGCCTCACAGTACAGGTCTTTTAAAATCCTTAACTGAATCTCTTTAATACTTCTGATAAAATTTTGTTTATAGCATGATCCTACTATTCCAGTTTTACAGCCGTGAAAAGAAAGTTTCGTCTTGTGCAGAAGATAGAAGTAAAAATGTTGGAGGAGACCTAAGCAGCCATAGCCTTCAATCACACATATTTAGTGCTCTGTAAATAAGACTTCTCTCTTCACCACGTTTGCTTATTAGTGTCATTAATATAGTGTTAATGTGAGCCAACCCTTTTTTTTTATGATATGCTGTGCTTGTATTATCAGACGACCTTGTCTTGTAGAAGATGTATTTGCTCATAAGCCATTAAATGGGAACTAAAATGTTTTGATTTGTTCAAGTACAAAGTGCTAATGTTTATATAATTTGGCTATGTTGAAGTACATTCTCGCTATTTCTGCATCGTTTAGGATTTTTAAAATGGTTCTATTAATAAAAGCGGCAGCAATGGAGTAGTTAGGTGTGAGATGTGATGGGGTATAGCTTTTAAGTATTTTAGTGATTAATTGTCCCAGGAGCCACGCATCAAGTCAAAACCTGATGTAGAGTAGTCAATGGCAGTCTCAGCCTAGACCCCTGCCAGGCCACGCCCCCAACACATTCCACTCTGCCCACCAAAGGTTGCTCATGGGGATGGGGGGCCATGAACATGAGTAGGCTTTAGTGTGCCTGCCAGGGGTCTAGGCTGAGACTGCCATTCACTACAATACAGCAGGTTTTTACTTGATGTGTGGCTCCAGGGACAATTGATCACTCTCCACCATTGCCTGGAGTATAGACTAGCTCCTTTCCCAGCTAGCACTCACGTGGGACACTGGCCTTCATTCCTTTACAGCTTTAGTGGCACACACCCCTTTATTTTTTTTGTTTTATTTTTTACAAACATTGTGGTGCTTTATTGAGAAGAGTAAAGGCAGTGTACAGTAAATGCAGTTGCGTGCTCGTTACATAACATACAAATGGACATGAAGGGATAATACCTGAGACATATAGATATCAAGGTTCTATACATATTGCTAATACACTGACGGTGAGCAAGTGGGTACACAAAACATAACATTGTGCAAGCCTAGTCTAACATCTGACATGCTTGTAAGCCCAGCTTAATGTGTGGAGGCGATATAGAAAAAAACTATTATGGAGGGTGTCAGTTAAGTATTTCATTACAAGTAGCAGCATTCCCTAGCCAATTGTCCCAAATTTTACCATATTTTGATAGGCAACCCCTGTGGACATACATTTCCTTTTTATATGGTAGGACCTTATTAATTGCAACAATCCATTCCTGAATCGACGGAGGGGCAACTTGAAGCCACTTTCTCGCTATAAGTAATCTGGCGATTAAAGAGCGATTCCTGGAGGAAACATGTATGAAATTTATCCGAGTCTGGATCTGGGAAAATCCCCAGTATACATTGTTTTGGGCATAATGTCAGGGGAGATCCTATCTCATCATGAATGAACCGGACCACCTAAGTTCAATAGTCTTGTATTGCTGGGCACGACCATAACAGATGAAAGTATGTACTGGATGGGCTGTCGCACCTGGGGCATAGTGGATTGTAGTTGGGCTTGTATTTGCAAGCCAGATTGGGGTCAGGTATGAGCGGTGTAGTATGTAGAGTTGCGTGAGGCGGTCAGACGGCCTAGTAGACACCTTTTTTTTTTTTTACGGGCATTGTGTGCGTCTTCCCATTTGTCATCCCCCAGTCCGCCCACATCTCCAGACCATCGATCCTTCACCCTATAGGCTAGTGACGCCGATGCAGGGCGAAGAAGGGAGTCATAAAAGATTGAGAAGTTTATGGGAGTCTCGTCCCATTATAATACAGAGAACATCCAGGCGTTCTAAATTAGGGGGGGGGCCTGGAATTGCGTCTGGAGAGCATGGCGGAGCTGGGTTTAACAAAAGTGCATAGAGTTAGGGAGAGCGAACTCATCCTTGAGTTGGAAGGATTTCAGAACAGTGCCATGGTAAGCATCGGACAGATACCTTACTCCCTGATTGAGCCAGATGGTGTGGTCTGGTATGGTCATCAGTTCATGTAGGCAAGGGTTATCCCACAGAGGTGTGTGGTCGGTACCTTCAGTTTACGCCTCACTACATCCCAGATTCTATGATGGCAGTCCCCGGCGGTCGCCCTGCGCCCCACCACCCACGGAATCCTTAAGGAGGACCTAGAATGGGTGGGCGAGCCCCGGGGAGCGGACCAAGGTCATGTAACGGTCCTTGTCGTGTTTGTCCAGGTAGAAAAAATTGTAGAGCTGTGCCGCTAGGTAATAGAGATTAAAGTCGGGCAGCGCCGCACCCCTAATGTAGTGGGCAGCCCTGACGCGTACCCCTCGTAAGAGGAAACGAATCGGATATATGGCCATTGACCAAAATCCTGGCGCAGGGGTCCTGATAATAGGAGGCATATCCACTTGAGAAAGCGGGGTCTGAACCCAAACTTTGACAGGCATTCCCAGAGGTACTCCCACTCGACAGTCGAATGCCTTTGCGGCGTTGAGGGACACCACAGCTCTGGAACCCATCTGGTCATGCCTGGCCTGCAAGTTCATGTTCAGCCTACGTAAATTGTAAACCGTATTTTAAGCCGGCATGAATCCTGTCTGATCTGGGTGTATCAACTTGAGAATTACCCCATTCAGACGCAGCGCCAGGACCTTGGCCAGAATCTTGATGTCAAGTTGGAGCAACGAGATTGGACGATACGATTCGGGGGAGCTCTAGGTTTTTGATAGGTTTAGGGATGAGAACAATATAGGCCTCTCTCATTGAAGAGGGCAGGGACTCTGATTTAAATATATGGGAGAACAGGCGTAGAGTCTGGGGACAAGTTTGTCGGCATAGGTTTTAAAAAAACTCAAGGGGCAGACCGTCAGAGCCGGGGCACCTTAGAAGTGTTAAGTAACGACATTGCCTCTTTTATTTCATCTCGTACATCAACTAGGATAGTAGCTCTATCAACCATCCAGTGGTACATAACAGCCCGGTAACATCTCCACCCCCCCCCCCCCATCAACTCCCACGGAATATCTCCCATAGACACACCCCTAAACCTTGTGGACGGCCTTCCCAGAAGAGGTGAAGGTGTTATAGCTGCAAAGGGCGGGTGTCTTGGAACAAACTTTCATCTCGGATCTCAGTCCTATTAACATCTGCCGGCACGAGACATGCCGTGCGGACTTGTGTGAGGTGTGCGAGGGCCCCTCCCCTCTCCTATGAGTTTCCCCGGGTAAGGAGCTGCACGTAGGAGCGTGATGTGTGGGTGGACGAGCGGGTGATTGAAGGCTGAAGCCGTCAGCACAGAGTGAAGGCGCTCTCTGGAGCTAGACCCACGGTCTATTTTTTCTCACCCCCGGCTGCATTCTCTTATCTGGCACATGCCGTGGAAGCAATGACAGAGACAGCACATCCATCTCTTCAGCGGGCTCTCCCCCCCACACCCGTCGGCGAAGCAGGCTGGTTTGCAGACAGCCCATCCATCGTACAGCATCAGCTGGCTTAGTGGGCTCCCTCCCTCCCTGGCAAAGCAGACTTGACAACAAGGGGGACAAACACGCGGCTAGCGTGTAGGAGGTGCAGAGGAGACCACAGCAGGAGAAGATCTGACCCGGAACAGAGAGGGGCTCAGTTGGACGGAGCTAGCAGCTGGCAGGTCATAAAGCATATTGTAATAGACTGAAAATGCATGCAATGGAGAAAGTTCACAGACGCAGGAGGTGAGGGGGAGTTGTTGGGGGATGGTGGTGGAGAAGGACTGGACAAGGACTAAAAAGCAGTTTAAAACTTTTTTATTGAATATAGATCCCCGAGCCTACCACTTAGCTTGAACTATTCAGCAACATGTGTCTCTACCTGCATATCTGATGGGATACCTGCTAGCAGCTGCATATACCTGCTTGTAACCCAGTCATGGACATTTGCATGCTGAATTAAGCCTGGTTATACCTTCTTTTTTTTTTTTTTTTTTTTTTTTACATACTTTTCAACGCTACCAGTGTGTGGGGCTGGCAAAAAAAAAAAAAAAAAAAGGGTGCACACGTGCTCGGTTGGACGGAGCTCAGCAGCTGGCAGGTTGTAAAACACATTGAAACAGAGTGAAGATGTATGCAATGAGGTGAGGGAGAGCGGGTGAGGAATGCTGGTGGATAAAGGCTAAAAAGAAGCAGCCTAAAATTCCTTACTGTATACTCCCTGAGCTTCTCTCCTGGTTTAGAAATGCAGAGCAATATGGGTCCTTATTTGCATCTCGGTTGGGATACCTGCTAATAGCTGTGTATATGTGTATGCACCCCAGTCATGGACATTTGTATGCTGAGTTAAGCACTGTGATTTCTTTCTTACATACTACTTAAGAGCCACCGGTGTGTGGGGTTTGCACAAGTTTTTTCTCCTTTCCCCCTTAAGAGAAGAAGAGAGAAGGGGGAAATCCTTTATTTCTTTTTCTTTTTTTGTATCTGCAGACTGGCAGGTCGGGGTACCGGTATACCTGTATATCTCTATAAACCATTGCAGATCCATATCAGGACAAAGAGACTGGTTGACCAATCTATAAAAAGTGACAGATTGATCCTTCATAGAGCTCCATGTCCCTGTTGTCACCTGCTGTGTCACTGCTTATTTACTATGGAATAAACTGCACAAATATATGCCTATCAACTTGTCAAGTGCATATATCGAAGTTGGGTCTGTGACTATAGGACTCACAAGTGAAAGCCTAAATCCAAAAATGAAACAACAGAATTAACTCTGCTAAATGGACTGACAGTATATGGGCATGTGAAGGTGATATAGGCGCATACCGCAGCGCTGCTTTCTTCCGCCCTTGCTTGTTTTGTTTGTTTTTTGCTTTTGCTTTTGGTCCCTCCTCCCCCCCTTTGTGGATGAAGAGACGGGCTGACTCACCTATAAAAAAACGAAATAGTCGGGTCCTTTAAAATATACACAAATATATAAGCTGAAACGTGTATACATATTTGAATGCAGGTTGAAATAGGGGATATCAGCGGAATGTCCACACGTCGCCGGGCGGCTAAACAACTATCTGGTAGTGGGAAGAGCCAGGTAAACGGGCTCAGAGCCTATCTAACTGCACCAAAGATGGATCAAGGCAGCACAATAAAGAGGACATTGGGGCATGAGGGTTTGAAGCAGGGCTCCCCAGATCCAAAAGGAGTAAAAATGGCAGGACAGGACCCCCTAGTCCAGGGACGTGGAGTAGGGAGAGGTAATACAACACCTGGCCGAGGACAATCCCCGTTCAACTTTAAGCAAAGTAGTAGGACACCTGGAGTGGACTCTAGGGGTGCAGGAGAGGTCACCGGGCTTAGTGACCTGGGGGCAGTTACCCCAGAATTAGAACGGATAGGGGAAAGTCTGAGCCCCACCAAACTTCAGGAAGAAGGCCGTAATAATGACATCACCACAGAAATAACCAAAGCGCAAACAGAACTGAAATTGGATTGGGACTTAAGAGAACATATAAAGGCCCTACCAACAAAAAATGACATAATGCAACTTATAAATGCTGTAGAGTCTTCCTGTAAACAGGCGGTGGAGGAGATCAGAGAAGAAGTGGGAGCACTGGGGAACAGAGTGGGAGATGGACCAGGAAGATACCAGACAGGCGGTCGCGGATCTTCAAGAAACAACAAAAAAAACATGAAGAAGTGTTGAACTCAATGCTGGATCAAATGGACAATTACGAAAACCGCGAGCGTAGGCAAAATATACGCATTAGGGGCCTACCGGAAATAGAGCAACGGAACGAACTTCACTTACTAGCTACTAGGCTATTTCGGTTAATTCTGGGGACATCTGCACCCGAAATGATCGAAATAGATAGAGTGCATGGGGAGCTCTTCCCAGCTCCTCAAGGTACAGAAAGACCAAGGGACGTAATTTGCAAAATGCATAGATACCCGGTAAAGGAAGCAATTATGAGAGCAGCAAGAGAAAGAGTAGGAATTGAATTTGAGGGAGGCCAAATTGCTCTATTCCCAGACATATCACGTAGAACACTCATGCAGCGAAGAACTATTAAGCCTTTGTTGGAAGCATTAAGAGCGGTTGATGTGAGATATCGTTGGGGGTACCCTTTCAAGGTCACAGCAACAAGAAATGGGAAGACGGCATTACTCCAAAACAAAGACGACCTACAACATTTTTTAGATGTATTGGAACTACCACAGGTGGACTTTCCAGACTGGAGATTAAAAAAACAGGGGTCAACCATGCAAAGACAAGGAAGGTGGCAGCAAGTGCCGGGTGGGGACAAATAGGGAAGGCAAAGGGAAATATTGGAAATGTATTCTGATGGGAGGGGGGGGTTAGTTTCTTGGTTCTAATATAGGTACCAATCTGAGAGGGAGGGGGGGGTCGGGAGAGGGGGGACTAGTGGTGTGTTTTTATTTTTTTAGGGGTTGTTTTATTTTTCCCCCTGTGTTTCCCCCGTTATCCTCTCCCCTCCCCCCACCTTCCCCCCCTTTTTTTTTTTCTCTCATTCCCGGGGAAATTGGTTGGATATCTCTGAGGTAAATATTTAAAATTTAAGTAAAATGTAAAGGTAAAATAAAATGTAGAAGGTCAATATAGTTAAAGGATAAAATGTATGGGATTAATAGAAGGGGAAGCTTGGGGAGTGGGAGGGGCCCACTATATGTCGGTGGGAGAATTCTTCCCCCGTTAGGTAGGTCCCGAGGTAAGGGACTTGGTTCTCCGTTAGGGAGTGGAGGGGGTGGGGAGTCTGGACGGGGTTGTAAGGTCTCGAACGGACAGAACATCCTCTTAGGGGGTTACCCATACGTAGATATGGTGGCTTATAGGTTATTCGTGGGGTTAAGTGTATGGTCCTTTTGTTTTTTTCAGTTTTTTTTTTTCACCGTTTTTAATTTTTTCGTGTGGTTTTTTTATTTTTCCTTTTTTTTTTTTTTGCTGTCTCTCTCGCCCGCCCGCCGCCGGTCCTGTTTCAGGGCCTGTCCGCTCTTATTTCCCTCGGCCTACCGTCCCCTTCCCTCTATTTGGGGGCTGGGGCTGGTGGGAGGAGGGAATAGAGTTTAGGGGGTAAGGACTAAAAAGATGTCAGATAAAATGAAAATTATATCATATAATACAAGGGGTCTCTGTTCAGGTTGTAAGAGGGGGCGTCTCTGGCATGAACTGCGCCACCTTGGGGCGGAAATTGTTCTTCTACAGGAGACGCACTTCGTGGAAGGGTCGATCCCCCGTATGCCCCTTTTCGTATACAATCAGTGGTTTCATGCTCCTTCGCCTATTTCTGGGGCAAGAGGGGTTACAATGGGAATACATAAACATTGCCCTTTGGTACCTACAGAAGTACAAAAGGACCCGGAAGGGCGATATCTTTTTGTGAAAGGAAAGATCCAGGGCCAGTGTTATACTATAGCAACGATTTATGCCCCAAATAGTCAAACGGTTAAGTTTTTAATTAAAACCCTAGATAGGTTGGAGAAATTTAGAGAAGGTCTGTTGATCTTGGGGGGAGACTTTAATATTACTATGGACCCGAGTTTAGATACCTCATCTGGGAAAACTTTTTTGTCACAGAAAGCGCTAAGATGTGTTAAAAAGCGTCTACGTTCCCTACATTTGGTCGACAGCTGGAGGGTATTACACGAGCGGGATAGAGATTACAGCTATTTCTCCAAAACACATAATATGTATTCAAGGATCGATATGTTAATGATCGACCAATATTATTTGAGTCTGGTGGACTTTGCGACTATTGAGTCGATCACCATATCGGATCATGCACCGATAAGTTTAGGGATGAGACCAGCTTTGGTTGGGAGTAGGGAAAGAACTTGGAGACTGAATGAAGCGATATTGGACGATAAGCAAAATGTAGAATCCTTAACTGGCAAGTTGACCTCATATTTTGAGATGAATACGTCAGAAGAGGTGTCGGACCAGGTGGTCTGGGAGGCCCATAAGGCGGTAATGAGAGGGGAGTTAATTTCAATGGGATCACGTATTAAAAGAGATAGACAGAAGGAATTGACAACTCTTTTAGAGGAGATACATAAAATAGAAATTAAACATAAGACCCATTTAAAGCCAGGAGATGCGCAAAATTTAGAGAAGCTTCGGGCGGATCTCAAACAGCTTCTGGATCGAAAAACTCAGAATAAAAATAGATATTTTGCCCATCGCTTTTATGAGCAGGGAAATAAGAGCGGGAGGTTAATGGCCAGACAACTAAAGAAACAACAGGAGGCGCGTCATGTACATACAATAAAGGTAGGGAGTAAACAGATAGTAGATTCTCAAGCGATAGCAGCTGAATTCCATCGGTTCTATACTTCTTTATACAATCTAGATCCAAGTGTGGGGGAGGCAGACGGGGGGGGGGGCAGGAGGAAGGGATTCGGGAATATTTAAAGGCCTCGGGACTACAAGCAATACCAACAGCAGCCCTGGAGGAAATGGAAAAACCCATCTCCATAGAGGAGCTAGAGAGAGTGATACTGGAGGCAGCGCAGGGCAAAAGTCCAGGACCAGATGGATTTACTAATATGTATTATAAAAAGTTCTCCTCTATAATCCTGACCCCCCTCTGTAGGTATCTCAACTCGGTGTCGATCTTGAGTCCATTATCGCCAGATGCTTTAACTGCTTATGTGACTGTCCTCCCGAAAGCGGGGAAGGATCCGCAGTGCTGTGCTAGTTACAGGCCCATCTCCCTCCTGAACTCCGATGTTAAGTTCCTATCTAAAATTCTAGCTTTGAGGCTACAGGATCACATTGTTAAGCTGATCCATCCGGACCAGACAGGATTTATGAAAGGCCGAGAGGCCAGAGATAATACAATAAGAGCCCTCCATGTGTTATACTGGATACATAAAGGCCCAAATCAAACTCCGGCAGTTGTGATCTCAATGGACGCTGAAAAGGCTTTTGATAGGGTGGGATGGGGATTTATGGTCGGAGTTCTGAGGGAGATGGGATGGGTGACGGCATTATATGCAGAACCCAGAGCAAGGGTTAAAGTCAACAGGAGACTATCAGATTACTTTGAAATAAAAAACGGGACTAGGCAGGGGTGCCCATTGTCCCCATTACTATTCGCTATGGTATTAGAACCTTTTTTGTGTATGATTAGAGGAAGTAGGGGGATCAAAGGGATAGTTATAGGATCGATGGAACACAAGATATCCGCATATGCGGATGACTTGTTGCTATATCTTTCCTCACCTCAAGAATCTCTGACGGAATTGATGAGAGAGATAGACAGGTTTGGCTGCATTTCCAACTTTAAAATAAATATAGAGAAATCGATGTTGATGCCGAATCAACTGCCTGCGGGGATGAAGAAAAAGCTGCAAAGATCCTTCCCCTTTGTATGGCGTTCAGACTCTATATTTTACCTGGGAACACATATAGCCCCAGATGTTAAACGTTTATATGAGTTGAATTATATACCCCTGCTCTCGTCAATACTAAGAGATTTACAGAGATGGAGAAGTCATACACTGACCTGGTTTGGGAGAGTAAGTGCCCTTAAAATGAGTATAATTCCAAGGCTTATCTATGTCCTGTATGCCATCCCTATAGCTCTCCCACAAATATTTTTTAAACAAATAAAGAAAGCTTTTAGGACTTTTGTCTGGGGGGATAAACATCCCAGGCTGGCATATGATATTTTGAAAAGATCAAAGAAGGAAGGAGGGGTAGGACTCCCAGACATGGTACTTTACTATAGAGCCATGGCCCTGGTTCGTATTATGAACTGGAGACATGACTCAAAAGGTAAAATATGGGTTTCCCTGGAGAAAACACTGGCAGGAAGGGATCTGGCGGGAGCACCCTGGATCCCGACCGTATATAGGGGGTTATCGGAATATGTGTCACCATTAACTACAACAACGTTATCTATCTGGGATAGAATGAATAAGTCGGGAAAGTTTGCTCCTCCAATATCGCCTATTACTCCTTTGGAGGGATTTCCATGGTTCCCTTCTGGGGAAGAGAAGGGTAGTTTTGAGGGGTGGGGAGGAAATTGTTCAGAGGTGGCCCCATTTGGGGAACTGCTTCCCTTAAGGGAGTTGGTACAAAAGCAGGGGGAGGTATCAATGAGGGAATGGAAATACCGGCAGTTGACAGACCTGTTTAATAAATGGAAACACCAAATTAGATCAGTAAACACCATGACTACTTTTGAGGAGTGGTGTGTTAACCGCTTGGAACCAGGCCATATGTTATCTCGGATGCACAGAATGGTCCAGAGTGCCCAAGATAAGACAATCCCATATTACATGTGTGAATGGGAAAGGGAGTTGGGCCTTAAATTTACAGCGGAACAATCAAATAGGTTGATGGAAATAACACACCGGTCCTCAATAAGTTCATATATACAGGAGATGTCGTATAAGTTTCTGACTAGATGGTACCATACGCCGACCCGTTTGGCTCAGATCTACCCATTAATGAATGCCAACTGCTGGAGGGGGTGCAATCAAAGAGGGTAATTTCTTCATATATGGTGGCAGTGTCCCAGGATCAGGAGATTTTGGGAGGAGATATCCCCGTGGATAAAGAAACTGACATTAAGACCTATTGAGCAATCTCCATTGCATTTTCTGTTTCATGGAATGCCAGCATCCATGAAGTTCTACAAAAGAAGTGTCACACCACACCTATTAAATGCAGCGAAGGCACTGATACCTAGATACTGGAAACAACCTAAAGTCCCCAATATAGTGGAATGGAAAATCGAGGTAGAGAGGATAATGGAGGCAGAGAGATGGGTATACATGGTCAAGGACCAACAGGACAAATTTAAGGATATATGGGCAGGGTGGATATATTACTCTCCTGAAGTAGGGAAGGATTAGTTTGGGGCGGAGAGGCTAGGAGGCGGGTGGGGGGAGCGGTGAGACGGCGAATAATCTTTCCTTTTTTTTTTTTTTTTTTTCTCCTACCTTGCGGGCACCGGAGGGGGAGGAGGGGGGAGGCGCGCCCCCTCCCCTCCTATTTTTCACTTTTTTTATTAATTTTTTTTTCTCCCTCCTCTTTTTCACAGCACTAATTTGGATCACTAAAGAGGAGGAAATAATTGATCAATTAAGTCAACATAGGAGGATAAGTGTAGAGGCTCCCCTTAAGGAATTTTATTTGGGAGTCATAAGAATGGGAACGGGGTTTTAAAGAAAGGTTATAGTCACAAAAGAAAGACCACTAATAAGGGAAAGGAGAAGGACACACCTAATATCGTTTTTTTTTTCCCTCTCCTCTTTTTTTGAGGTGGTTATGAAACTTCTCCCCTTCGCCTGGGAGGGGGGGGGGGGGGAGATAAGGTGATGGGGAGTTAATGAGGCACGAAACAAAGAAAACATTTTTTTTTTTTTTTTCACTAAAGTCACGAAATTAAGGACTATTAAGCCCTGCACAAAATCCTTTTGCTTTTTTTTTTTTTTTTTTCTTTTATTATTAGGGTGGTATTGAGCTCCTCCTTTTTGTGCGGTAGGGAGGTCATAAGGTGATGGGGTCTAGGGGGTCACGAGGGAGGAGGGGGGGGGTCTCGTCTCTCCTTTCTCCTCCTCTTTCTCTCTCTCCCTGGCGTCCCTCCCCGCCTCTTGTAGGTGGGGAGTGGGACGGGGGATTGGAGGAGAGGGAGGGGGAGGCCGATGGTGCCCATAGGGGGGATAATGTAATGTATGAAAGTATTTTTATTTAAATATGTACGGAGATATCTTTTTGTATTTTTTTTTTTGTTATTGTTATTTGTTCACTGTATGTGATGCAATTTGGAAAATAAAGAAAAGAAGTAATTATAAAAAAAAAACTCCCTCGGAATACAGGTTAACATGCACAAGGAAAATCCTGGGGGCGGGGAAGGGACCGAAAACAAGGGAAGCAGTCAAGGGGATTAAGATCCAATCAAGAAGAAGGACGGAAGGGGGGGGCCTCAAAAAGGGGGATCAGAAGAGGGAGGGCGGCCATCACACCAGCTCCACAAATCATACATCAGGTGGGAAGAGGGTCGAAAACCGCACAGGCGTCAGACCAAGCGGACCACACCTTATCGTACTTCCCCGGACACCGCCTGCTTTCATAGGTCAGTCTGTACAGTGGGAGCACTGAGGTCACCGATCTCCGCCAGGAGTCATGAGTAGGAGGGTCTTCCGACTTCCATTTTAACATAATCTCCCCTCTAGCGTAGTATAAGGAAAACGTTAAACACAACTTGCAGTATCTATCTCCCTCCACATCTCCCATATAACTCAACAGTAACACTTTCGGGTCAGCCTGTATCCCAATCCCGTAGATATCCCCGAGAGTGGATGCCACAGCTGCCCAATAGGGCTGGAGTTTGGGACAGGACCAGACCATATGCCAAAAAGTTGCTACCTCCTGTTTGCACCTCGGGCAGTGGGGATCTCTCTTGGGATACACTCGCGCCAGCCTCTGTGGGGGTATAGTAGGCCCTGTGTAGAAACTTAAGCTGCGTAAATCTATCCCCAGCGGCAATCAGAGAGGGGATATATACAGAAAGACAGTCTTCCCACTCTTCCGCCCCCAGATACGGAATGTCCTCCCTCCATCTATCCCATGTTTTAGTGATCTTAGTGTCGTGACCCACCGTGAGGTACAGAGAGGAAGGAGGATGCCCCATGACGTCCGAGATCAGAAGACGTTCTATGGAGTTTGACTCCACGATCTGAGGTTCAGGGAACTGAGCTCTAAAGGCATGATGCAGCTGCCAATATCGAAACTGGAAAGAGGCCGGCAAGGAGTAACTGCCACGCAGCTCTTGAAATGTCTGTCGCTTACCCTCCGAGACTGTCTGATCTTAATAATTCCCTTCTTGGCCCATAGAGCCGGGTCCGGGATGCTATCAAAGTGGGGCAGAATAGGGTTACCCCAAAGGGGAGCGTGCGGGGAGATCCGATTCGGTTTTCTGTATATCGCTCTCGCTTCCTGCCAAAACTCTCCCCGTGGTACTCATGAGCGAAGTCATGGATGGGCTAGCTCTAAAACCTCTGAACGGCAGGTTACTAAGTGCTGCGTATGAGCCCAGGATGGCCGCTTTCAGCGTCACTGCCGGATTCTGTTTTGGTTAGGAGAACCACCACTTCACTGTGACCAATACCGCGGCCCAATAATAAATCTTAAAGTTTGGTAGTGCCAGTCCCCCTCCCGAAATGGGGAGGTACAAAATTTTCCTCGCCACCCTGGGGGGCCGTCCGTCCCACACAAAGGACAGAGCCACACTCTCCTGCCTCCGGAAGAAGGATCCGGGAAGAGGAGAGGGCGTGCTCCGGAAAAAGTATAGAAACTTTGGTAGAAAAAACATTTTTAGGAGATTAACTCTTCCTACAGGTGTCAGGGGTAGGGAACGCCACACTGCACATTTAGCCACTAACTGCGACACTAGAGGTTGTATATTGTTTCCCACATAGTCTTTCACCCTGCTCGTGATTTTAATGCCCAAGTAGGTGAACTCGTCCACCCATCTGAGTGGGTTGGCTAACGGGGGTCTCGGGAGGCCTAGGACCAAGCGAAAAGAGGACTGATTTGTCCCAATTTATACGAATCCCCGAGTAGCGCCCAAATCGATCAGACATCCCCAACACCGTCCGCAGTGAGGACGAAGCATCCTCCAGGTACAACAAGGTGTCGTCCGCGTACAGGGACAACTTCTCCTCCCGTGGGCCCACGCGGATCCCACGCACCCCCTCCTTGACCCTAAGCTGAATGGCCAGCGGTTCCAGCGCAAGTGCAAATAGTCCCGGGGAAAGCGGACACCCCTGCCGCGTGCCCCGGGATAGCGGGAAAGCCTCCGAGAGGCAGCCATTGGTACGGATTCTAGCTACTGGGCTAGCATATAACATACGCACCCATTGCAGGAAACCCAGGCCAAACCCAAATCCCTGGAGGACCTTTCAAAGGTAGCCCCACTCGACAGAATCAAAGGCCTTCTCTGCGTCGAGCGAGGCCACCACCCCTGTCAAATCAACGTCTGCCCTGTCTATGTGGGTAAGAAGCCTCCTAATATTAATATCTGTGCCCCTACCTGGCATAAACCCAGTCTGGTCTGGGTGAATTAGAGCCGTTATGACCATATTTAACCTAGTGGCGAGCACCTTGGCCAGTATTTTTGCGTCCATATTAAGGAGGGAGATGGGGCGGTACGAGGAGCAGAACAGCGGGTCCTTCCCGGGCTTGGGAATCACAACAATGACCGCCTCTTTCATGGTGTCAGGATGTCCCCCGGATTCCATTCGACGAGGCAAACATAACCTGTAGCCTGGGGGCCAGTTCAGTAGCATAATGCTTGTAGAACTCAGGGATACCATCAGGCCCCAGTGTTTTGCCAGGTTGCATAGACTTTAGTGCCTGGAGGATCTCCTTTACCGTGATGGGGGAGTCCAAACGATCTCGGTACGTAGACGTGAGGACCAGCAGGTCAACATCAGCCAAGTAGCGAGTCAGGTCCTCCTCCCCGTAATCCACCCTGGAGCTGTATAGAGCCTGATGAAATTCAGCAAAGCAAAGGTTAATCTCAGCCAGGGAATGCACCGCAACTCCAGCCGAGCTCTATCTGCGAAATGCTGAAGCCCCCTGTCTGTTCCTTTGAGAGCCAGGTGTCATCCCGACCTCTCCCCCTGTTAAAAAATCCTGTGAGACTGAGCCAGCAGTTTCTTCTGTGTAAGCGAAGTGCGCAAGCGGAGGACCTCCCCAGTTAGGGCCTGGAACTGTGCGTAATGCCGGAGATCTCTAGTCCTAACATATGTTGCCTCCCTCTCTGCTCTGGTCAGGTCCGCCCTACGCTCTCTGCGAACCCTGGCAATGATGGTCTGGTAGTGACCCCGTGTCGCAACCTTAAAGACCTCCCACACTGTCTCCGCCGCAGCAGAGCCAGCATTGGTCGCCCAGTAGCCAGTCAGCTCAACTCCAAACTGTCCCTCCACCTCGGCATCTGATATCCAGTATCTCGACAACCTCCACAGGTTAGGCATCAAACCCAGAGAGAGATCCAGAACCAATGGCGTGGGGCCGAGATCCCCCTAGGCAGTATGCGAACATCCCTCGGCATGACAGGGGCTCCCGCATATACCAGATCAATGCGGGAGAATGTCTTGTGGGACGCTGAGTGGCACGTATAGGCTCGGGCTTGGGGGTTTTTCCACCTCCACACAAATCCGTGAGCCCATAGGTGTCCGCCCAGTTGGCCAGACCAGGGTAGGCCTGCCCCACAGACGACATCCTGTCCATGCCAGGATCGGGGACCATATTAAAGTCGCCCAATATAACAGTGTTATCAGAAGCAAATTCAGCTATCTTAGTTGTCACTTGGTTCAGCAAGACCAGAGAGGCCGGAGGCGGCAAATACAGTCCCACTACTGTCCAAGTTAAGGAGTGGACTTTAGCGTGAAGTATAACAAATCGACTGTCCGGGTCCAGAACCAGATCCAGCAGCCGAAACGAAAGGGACTTGTGCACCAGCACACTGACACCCCTTGCAAAATTAGAGTAAGTAGAGTGATAGTGATGGCCCACCCAAGGCTTTTTTAAAGCAAGGGTTTTGCTCCCCACTAGGTGGGTTTCCAAAAGTATACATATATGCGGGTTATGTGCCCTAAGAAATTGGAATATCAGAGAACATTTGGTAGGTGAATTGAGCCCCCTGGTGTTCCAGGAAAGAATGTTAAGTGTGGACATGGGTCTTTGAAGCAAAAATCAAGGAAGGATAAATGTACACGATAGCTGCTGGATCTAATTCCAGGACCTTGGACGGGCAGAGCCTACAATCATACAGTGCTGAACCATCAATTGTCTGAATTGAAACGTAATGAATAACATTAAAATAAACCCAAAGAACATGTCGGGGCCCCACCACAAAAAGTTCCCGGGGGGGGGCTTACAGGGACATCGCTCTGATGCTCCCACCAGATCCATTGTAAAGTCTGTGCGGGAGGGGAAAAAACCCTCAGGGCAAGCCCGAGTGGAAAGTCCAAAAAAGGAAAGGATAAAAAAAAATTAATAAGAAGGCAAAATGGGGTCCAAGTAGCAGTCCACCCCCCACAAACGGCAGCATGCTATGATCCAGGTAGAATGGACGCATCTAACCGCAATGAATCTCAAAGTTCTCCTGCGGAGAAGGAACACACTGTCCTCTCCCGACTCCGTCAGGGGCACAATCTTGAACTGAGGGTGATGGTCACTGTAACGGTCACCACCGTTAACGACCTTCCATCCCATCCAAGACAGCTTATCGACACTCCAATCAACAGGACCCGATCCATAAGAATTCCCCCCCAGACACGAGACACACAGCTCTGTGCTTCTGGTTTCAAATGTAATGATTTTAATGGTTTCTTCTCAGTCTTATATACAGTACAACCATGTGACAGTATTCAAAGGGACAATGAGATCTCCACCCCCCTAATCACACACTAAGGGTAATTACTTAACATTCCTTAATCAACAACAAAACACCTTCACCCACTCCGTCTCCTAGGCAGACGTTTCGTCTCCGCATACAGCTTGACATCTCTGAGCATCAATATGTTGTAGACAGTGTTATCACACATAAACAGTTTTTAGCATGCATAATTATAGGTCTGGGATTAACACCTGTCCGTTACAACACCTTTACACAAGGACAATGGACTGTCTCCCAGGCCCTGATGCAATTAGCATGTCACTAGAAATGAGTCACTATTGACTGATTGGGCAACATCTTGCAATTTCTCAAGATCCTGCAATATGAACTATTATTGAGGTCCTATCTCATGTAATACATGAATTATGATTCCCTTGCCACTCCATGCCCAAAGGGCACAGAGTGGACTCAGACCCAAGAGTTATCAGTGACACTGACACAGGAGTATCCCCCATCCTCACAAAGTCTCTGGATGTCCCGAGTCATTCCATTACAGTCACCAAAGGCACAACAGGTGCAATTCAAGCCACGGCACCGGCATTACCTCCCCCCCCCCCAAACTCCCATGGTGCACAACCCCCGGTCTTAGAAGGCAAACAGGTGATCTCAGGAGACAGCATGTCAAACAAACCGGGCGCTGGGGTGGAAGAGGGGGGGGGGAAGCCGGGAAAAAAAAAAGATGCGCTGCGGGTGCAGGAGGCAAGATGGGAGCAGCCGTGTATTCCCCCCCATTTAGGCAATGTAGATAGCCACTCACCCCACATGTTAAAGACCAAGTATAGACCGGGGGAGGGGGGGATAGGGCCATGGAGCACCCTGTCAGCAGCATGAAGTCAGACTCACGGTTTCAGGCATCAGTGATCTCTCGGCAAGGTGTCCAGCCACGCGGAGGCCTCACGAGGGGAGTTGAAGAAGCGTGTGGATTCGCCATCCTGGACTCTGAGGCGCGCTGGAAATAGGACGCTGTAGCGAATATTCCTGGCCCGCATGGCCGCCTTCACCTGGTCAAACGATTTGCGGGCTTTCTGTGTGTCCACGGAGTAGTCCGGAAAGATGAGTAGTCTGTTATTTTGGTACCGCAGAGAATTCTGCCCGGGCCGAAGGAGGTAATGAGTAGATTCTCCGGGAACGAAGGAGGGTCAGGGCCCTCCTCACCCTCGGGCAGACCAACGAAGCGGAGGTTGCATCTCCTGAGACGATTCTCCATATCGTCCTGCTTGGCCATGACCATGGTGAGTTGGTGCTGCAGGCGCTCAGTGGAGATTTGCAATGGCGGCACCTCATCCTCCACGCAGCTTATGCGGGTCTCCGTGACTCTCTCCCTAAGCTTCTGCAGATCTTGGCGGAGCAGGGAGACGTTGATCTTCACCTCCTTAATCTTGCCCATCAGGGTACTTTTGCAGTCAGATATTGCGTCTAACACCCTGGCATCCCGGTCTGCAGGGGGGGGGGAGAGTTCGGCGCCATTTTCCCCCTTGGCCTCCTTCTCCATGTGCCGATATTTAGCTAGCTTTGCGGAGGCGTCCGAATTGGTTTTTGGCGGCGACATGGTCCCTGCGGGTGTAGGGGACATAGCAGCCCGAAATAAGTAAGCCGTTCAGCACTCCTCACACCATGCCGGTCCAGGCCACGCCCCCCACACCCCTTAATTTTAAGTTGTTTTAGACACACACACACACCTGATGTAAATAACCCTATCGGTGTGTCTTATTTTAAAATCCTTGTTTCCTTCCATTGTTTCTCATCTAAAAAAATCACATGGGGCCAGTCATCTTTGCTCTGGTTCCTGTTTTACCAGCATGCACAGGAATAAGCTGTTATGAAAAACTGCTGTACAGCACTACAGACTTTAACTCACTAAAAATAATGCACTTATGGTTGATATCTCAGGGCATTAAAGCAGGCTTTAGTGTAAAAGTTGTCGTCTAATATGCCAGTCTCTCTTGCTGCTACATTTTGGGGGAGAAAAACTCCCCACAACACCTCTTCCCTGTCCCCCAATTGAATGTGTTCTGCTGGTGTAAGGTCCCCTTGAAGTACCTGGGGCCACTCTTGAAGCTTGGTAGATTCATATAATAAGATGGCTTATGGAGAAAGATGACATCCATTTGCATTAATATTTTAAATTGGGAATATTTTTAAAGCCATGATTTATGATGGCCATCTCGAGATCTTTTTTTTTTTTTTAAATACAGACCTGTGTTGTAAAATGTTACTCTTCTCTCAAGAAATAAATCTAATACAAAACTGCTTTTTCGCCTACGAGATCAGAAATACGAGTGGCGATTTCTAGTCCCATTATTGGTAGAAGTAGAATATTATAACTGAATTGCAAGTAAACTAAAATCTTTTACTTAATGTGATTTGGTCTGTAATGTTTGCTGGACCCTGCTGGCAGCAATATTTGGGGGTGTGGTGTATTTGGTGGCAGGGTGCTCTACAGGTCCAGGGCAGTCATCTTTCTGGAAGTTGAGTCCCTCAAGACATTGTGGAGCACACTTGTGCTCCACAAGACTGGGCCTGCAGCTTTCGACTAGGTGAGTGTCTCTTGAATAATCTAGAGCAGTGTGGCAATGCTTTCCTGTGTTATGGTCTTTTTCTTTATCTTGCATCCCAGGGTACAAGGCATCTTCAAATCCATTCTGATAGTTATAGGGAAGATAGGGAATTACCGCTCCAGATGGAAATGCTTGGTTAATCAATCGCCTCCTGGAGACCACGGGTGCTGCAGTGCATATAGCAGAAAACAAAAAAGAAAATATTTGGACAGCCGCACTCCTAGAAAAGATTCCTGAATTGTCCTTTAATGGTAAAATGGAATACAATACAATCCACAGCAAAAAGGTGAAAACGGGATACACAGCTGACGTTTCGCACTGATACTCTAAAGAATACATTCAAAATAAATACTCTTAACATGGTGATCACATGATCAGAAGAGGACCAATCATGGATGATATCTCATTAAATGAAAATGTCCATCACATGCGTGCATGATCAGAGTGAGATGACACACCATTATAGCACAAACACATCTAATTGCAACAAAACGTGTGTGTGTGGATATTTGTGAGAAATATATATATATAACAGAGCCTCCAAGAGGATGATATACCACACAGCACTTGGATATTAAAAAGAGTACAAAATATATAAAAATATATATATAAAATTAGTAATAGTGAGCTGCCAAATTAAACTAATATATATATATATATAAGGGAGGAGTTATCGGTGTCTGACTTGCGTAGTGCCACATCCAATGAAAGTCAAAAAGGAGAACTGGAACCCCTAGCAGGACTTTTAAGGCACTTGTGGTGAACAAATAGTATATGAAAGAAAGTATGTATTTATATAGTATTTATTAGAAAAAGCAAAACAATTAATTCAGTAAAAAGTTGGCATGATCGAGAGTAAGCATGAAGTATTGGTACATATAAATACAAGATTACAGCATTGCGTTTGTAGTGTGGTTCACAGAACTAGCCCAACGTTTCTAAGAGGTGACTCTCTTTCTTCAGGGGTGTACTGGAAAATCACATATCGCTCTATAATGTATATAGAAAATGGTCAGTGTAAACCATGTGTAATTTAAATAAGCAAAAAATGATTTTTATTGTATGAAGAGTAGGTTTGTGATACTTACAGCTGAATAGGCTGTATAGTGTACCGGTCTTACTGATCATGCGATTTTAAAAACACAAACTGACTGTAGGTCCAGAAGGTTGGCAGTGTAGAGGGATGGTAATGCAAAACACCTGGTAATTAGCCAGGCCGCCCTTAGCAGAGAAGTGCTGCTGGAGTCGGTGGGTTCCCTGGGCCCTCAAATATAGTATATAATGATATATGCAGTATTTAGGGTAAAGCTAAATCTGATTGATATTAAGGATTTATGTAAGGTATCTTACCAAATTATTCTTAGTGGTTTAGGCTGGCACTGAAAAATTAGAAAAAATATATATGCCTATGTAATTTATTTCATTAACGAGAGACATGGAACATAGCTAATAATAGGTAAAAATATATTTCGAAAAATTTAAATTTTGTAATTGCTATGTGGTGCACTGTTGACAGAATGTCACTAGGTGGCGCCCATGACACAATTTAATTGCTAAAAAGTAGTTCATAAGTTATAGAGACAAAACTGCATATTGACTGGCCACAGTCTAGTCAAATAATCAATAAACGGTTTAGCAGTGCATGAATTGGAATAGTAAACAAACGAGGGGAATTAAATGGTTTTACCTGGGAAGGATCTGTGTGGAGGAGCAGTCATCAGGTCCAGACAAGGACTGGATCATGAATGACTGACTCCATGAGTTGTATTTGTACCACCCCCACGCCAATCAGCGATGCACGCTGCAGGTTTAGCAGCTGTGCTCGCTTGGCTAATGGGGGTGGTAAAGAGCTAGCAGGGAACCGCCTCCCTGAGCTCTGTATGGCGCGCACTCGCCTCGGCGTGCATGCGCACGCTGCGGGATGACGCGCCACGTCAGAGCCCACCGACGCAAAGGCTCCTCGTGCGCACAGGAGGAGCAAGATGGCGGGCGGACAGAAAGTGTCTGCCGAGTTGCCATCTGATGCCGCCGAAAGGACAGAAGTCCCTGGGCAGCAAATTTGCGCCGGGCTGCACTTCTGAAAAAAGTTTAAAAGAGCGATGACAATGAATGGAATGAATAGTGAAAATTTACAATAGATGCACACGCATCACACGCCCTCTAGTGGCGATGCGTATAATTGTAGAACTCAGCACATATATTGCTAACTGGACCACAAGGAGATCATGTGTAATTGCAGCAACCAGTACAGAGTTAGCAAAAGACATTAAGGGGGGGGGGGGAGACACACAAGACCCATAAGTCTATTCCTGAAAAAGAGAAAAAATTGAAGACTCATCTCGAAATATTTAATAAAGACATTCTAATCAAAAAGAGTAATAAACTGAGAAGAGACAAAAATGCATTTGAGATTGGTAAAGCCTACAAATGGAACGAAACAAAGCATTTTCCAAACAGAACAAGAAAATCACCAACCACGGAAGAGCCCACACTGTCCCAAACTTCTACTTCCTCCTGGCATGCATCCTGAGTACCTGGCAAAGCAAGTCAAAGTACAAAACGCCAATATTATGGAGATTCATCACAAGTACAACAAGCGAAAAAATCTAATTTTGATTCTACACGCAATACCACATCTGCGACACGGCAAGAAAATACTACAAGTTATTCAACACAGGACATTCCTGTAGTTCCGAACAACACAACCTCGCTTGTAGCTGCTTATACGCAGAGGAATGTAAGCTCTTCCAATAAATCAATATCAACCAGTCAATCTAATCGATCTCTTATCGACTCCTCTTTTTTAGAGCAAATTTTAGCTCAAACCCGTTCCCTCTCTCCAACAGGGGACACACAGAAATGAATCCTATAGTTGAGACACCAACTGTGTTATGTGAATACAAATCAATGGACATATATTAGTCAATTAGTATATTAGTATATATTTTAGTATATACATATATTAGTCAAGAGCTGAAGGAGCCTGGAGGAGGAACCCATCAAAAGATAACCTCACAAAGTACAAAACCCTCACCAAGTATTACCACAAAGCGATCTTTAAAGCTAAAAAAGACCATTTCGCAAACACCATCTCCAAAGACTTAAACCGTCCACGGGAACTTTTTAAACTAGTCGCTAAGGCCATGAACCCCTCCTGCTTGGAGCCCCCTACAAGTGAGACACAGGAATTCTGTAATGAACTATCTGACTTTTTTATCGACAAAATCGAAAAGATTCGGGCATCAGTTCAACAGAAAAAAACACCAACCCCACCCAGATACAGCAAGAAGAAGCAATCAACACAAATAGTCTACGATCGACGAATTTCGAGCTGGTCCCAATTACCATCGACACCACAAAAAACATCATCAGAAGCCTCCGAGACAACACATCACCTAATGACATCATTCATTTTGAAAGAATGCACAAACATCTTGGCACCCATCACAACGCACATCATAAACCAATCATTCAGGGAAGGGATTGTTCCGAACAACCTCAAGCAAGGCATAATAAAACCCCTCTTAAATAAACCCAACCTTGACCCGAAAGACCCAAACCAGTGCAGACCGATAACAAGCCTCAACACGATCTCCAAGATAATGGAGAAAGCAGTAGTACAACAGCTTCAGCACCACCTGGACGATCACAAACTCCTAGATCCTCTACAATCAGGTTTTCGCCCAGGCCACCGCACAGAAACGGCTCTTCTTAAGATATGGGATGACGCCCTCGAAGCAGCAGATGACGGAGAATCCTGTCTCCTAGTGCTGCTGGACCTTAGTGCAGCCTTCGACACAGTAGACCACAACATACTGATCGCACGACTCAAAGAAGTAGCAGGAGTCTCTGACGCGGCCCTACCGTGGTTCGCATCTTTCCTTGAAAATCGCACTTAGACCGTGAAACTTGGAGGGTTTACATCAGAAACACGGACCATTACATGCAGAGTCCCGCAAGGATCGCCCCTCTCACCTGTACTCTTCAATATCTACATCCGCCCGCTCCTCAAAATCATCAGCAAACAGGACCTGCGCTACCACTCCTATGCGGACGACATGCAGCTCTACCTTCGAATCACCAACAAAAAAGACCAATTTTATGAGCTTGGAAAGTGCCTTACACTGATTGACAATTGGATGACTGAAAGCTCCCTCAAACTTAACGGATCCAAAACAGAACTACTCACCCTTCACGCAAATAGGAAATCCATTTCTAGGACCACAGGGACACCGCCCACCATCCTCGGACAAACCATCACGCCAAGCAAAAAAAAACAAAAGTCTCTGAGTCATCTTTGACTCAGACATGACGTTGGATGCACAAATAGGATCAGTTGTCAGCGGTTCTCATCATCTGCTCCGAATGCTACGTAGACTCATCCCCTTCATCCCAGAAGAGGACAGGGCAGTAGTGGTGGGAACGATCATCAACTCACGACTCGACTACGCAAATTCCCTCTATTTTGGACTACCAAAATACCAGATTTCACGTTTACAAGTCGTCCAGAACACGGCAGCCAGACTGGTAACAGGTAAAAAGCCGTGGGAATCAGTCTCCCCGGCCTTGAGATCCCTCCACTGGCTGCCCGTACAGGATCGGGTGACATTCAAGACACTCTGCCTCACCCACAAATGTATACAGGGGAACGCTCCCCAATACTTCATCAACCGACCAAAACCTTCTCCAAATTCCTAAATCCCGCCACAAATTGAAGGGAGAACGTAGATTTTCGGTCCAAGGACCACGGCTCTGGAATGCTCTACCCTCTACCATCCGCTTGGAGGAAAACCATCAGGCCTTTAGAAAAAAAAACGAAAGACCCACCTCTTCTGAAGGACCAGCACGACTCTGGACGGGAAGCGCCTTGAGGCGATTTGGTTCGCATTTGCTGAGCTATACAAGTTACTCACTCACTCACTCTCACTCACTCACGTGATGTGATATGTTAAAAAGTAAAAAGTCTTAGGTGAAATATAAAATAAGTTATAATATGAAATCTGAATGTATGATTGCAAAAATCTATGAAATCATGTTTCTAATCCAAACATAAGTTTTATATATGCAAGAATTTGAAAAAAAAAAAAACAAGTGTATATACATTAACCACTTGACCACTGGGCACTTAAACCCCCTTAATAACCAGACCAATTTTGAGCTTTCGGTGCTCTCACATTTTGAATGACAATTACTCAGTCATACAACACTGTACCCAAATGACATTTTTGTCCTTTTTTCCCCACAAATGGAGCTTTCTTTTGGTGGTATTTAATCACCGTTGTTTTTTTGTTTTTTTGCGCTATAAAATAAAAAAGACTGAAAATTCTGTAAAAAGATGAATTTTCTTTGTTTCTGTTATAAAATTTAGCAAATTTATAATTTTTCTTCATAAATTTTGGCCAAAATTTATACTGATACATATCTTTGGTATAAAGAAGTACAAATTGGTGGATATTATTTGGTCTTTGTGAAAGTTACAGCGTCCACAAGCTATGGTGCCAATATGTGAAAATTGATCACACCTGAAGCACTGACGGCCTATCTCATTTCTTGAGACCCTAACATGCCAGAAAAGTACAAATACCCCCCAAATGACCCCTTTCTGGAAAGAAGACATTCCAAGGTATTTAGAAAGAGGCATGGTGAGTTTTTTTAAGTTGTCATTTTTTCCCCCACAATTCTTTTCAAAATCAAGATTTTTTTTATTTTTATATTTTTTTCACAAAATTTTTATATTAGCAGGTTATTTCTCACACACAGCATATGCATACCACAAATTACACCCCAAAACACATTCTGCTATTACTCCAGAGTATGTGTCAGACTTTTACACAGCGTGGCCACATACAGAGGCCCAACATGCAGGGAGCACCATCAGGCGTTCTGGAGCACCCAGACCAATTCTGACATTCCTCTCCTACATGTAAAAATCATCATTTATTTGCTAGAAAATTACATAGAACCCCAAAACATTATATATGCTTTTTTTTAGCATATAAGACCCTAGAGAATACAATGGCGGTCATTGCAACTTTTTATCGCGCACAGTATTTGCACAGCAATTTTTCAAACACGTTTTTTTTGGAAATAAAACTGTTTTGTGCTTTTAAAAAAAAACAAAAAAAACATTACATTTAGCCCAATGTTTTTGCATAATATGAAAGATGAAGTTACGCCGAGTAAATAGATACCCAACATGTCACCCTTCAAAATTGCACACGCTTGTGGAATGGCGCCAAACTTTGCTACTTATAAAAACCCAAATAGGTGGCGTTTTAAATATTTTTACTGGTTACATCTTTAGTTGGAGAAGAGGTCTAGGGCCAAAATGATTGCTCTCGCTCTAACGTTCGCAGCGATACCTCACATGTGTGGTTTGAACACATTTTCATATGTGGGCGGGACTTACGTGTGCGTTCTCTTCTGTATACAAGGAACAGGGGCGCTTTAAAACATTTCTTTTTTTTATTGTTCATTTTTCTTTATTTATTTTAGTTTGACATGTTTTTCCCCAAAAATAAATGTTTTAAACACCTTTATTCCTATTACAAGGAATGTAAACATCCCTTGTAATAGGAATATAGCATGACAGGTCCTCTTTACAGTGAGATATTGGGTCAATAAGACCCCACATCTCACCTTTAGGCTGGCAAGCCTGAAATAAAAAAATATATCCTGGCTTCAATCGTAGCGGTGATTCGGAAGAAGCACCGGAGGGCGACGGGAGGGGGGGACGTCCCCTTTCGCCTCCCGTAAGAACGATCAACAAGCGGAACAGCCGCCATGATCATTCTTATGTTGTAGAGAATTGCCGGCTGAAAAAGATGATATCTGAATGATGCCTGTAGCTGCAGGCATCATTCAGATATCCCTGCACAAAGTCAAGGACGTCATATGACGGCCGGCGGGCGGGCGGGAAGTGGTTAAAACGCATTTATTTTTCCAGAGTATTGCGCGGGGGTATTGCAGAGTATTGCAGAGTATTGCGCGGGGGTATTGCAGAGTATTGCGCAGGGGTATTGCAGAGTATTGCACAGGGTATTGCAGGGATGGCTGGATTTGTGACTGCAATAGTCACAGATCCAGCCCACAGCGCTGCTGACACCCGCTCTCTCCTCTCACACTGTACCAATCGGTAAAGAGAGAGGAGGGAGGAAACGGCATCATCAAATGACGCCGGTTTGTTTATATGTTATATGCTATCAGCGACGATTTACCGATTTATCAGCGGCAAATTACCGTGATCCGTGATGCGCTGGGTCCTCTGGACCCAGCGGTCACGGACACGCCCGTGTGCGTGCCCCAGGGGGCGTGCGGGAGCGCGATTCTGGCAGGACGTCCATTGACGTCCTCCCAGAGTTAACGAACTGCCCTGTAGACGTAATTTGTCTATGGGCGTGTCGTTAAATGGTTAAATTAATGATGTAGTGGACTAAAACCCGGTATAGACACATATCCGAGTTTATATGATAAATGTATGATGAATGGTATACATAAAAGATGATTAGTGCATTTATTTGTTTATCTTGACAATAGTGAATATTGAGCTTTTATATTGGCAGTATAGCAATGGACTAAAAAAGCCATGATAAATATGGTTGCTGCACTCAATCATGCAGGCATGTAATGCCTCAATATATCCAAGCCTGCAAATAGATCTACCACAAATCATGTACATATACCAAAGAGCCGATGTAAAATTATGTATATATAAAATGTATCCCCATCAAGGAACATAATTCAAACATATAAAACATTAAAACCATAACACATATGAACATACAGTGCATACAGTACATTTCAGGCTTCAAACATAAAGATATAAAACTGTATTTTTTTTTTGAAGAATCAACAACAAGTGGGACACACTCATGAAGTGGAACAAAATTTATTGGATATTTCAAACTTTTTTAACAAATAAAAAACTGAAAAATTGGGCGTGCAAAATTATTCAGCCCCTTTACTTTCAGTGCAGCAAACTCTCTCCAGAAGTTCAGTGAGGATCTCTGAATGATCCAATGTTGACCTAAATGACTAATGATGATAAATAGAATCCACCTGTGTGTAATCAAGTCTCTGTATAAATGCACCCGCACTGTGATAGTCTCAGAGGTCCGTTTAAAGCGCAGAGAGCAACATGAAGAACAAGGAACACACCAGGCAAGTCCGAGATACTGTTGTGGAGAAGTTTAAAGCCGGATTTGGATACAAAAAGATTTCCCAAGCTTTAAACATCCCAAGGAGCACTGTGCAAGCGATAATATTGAAATGGAAGGAGTATCAGACAACTGCAAATCTACGAAGACCTGGCCGTCCCTCTAAACTTTCAGCTCATACAAGGAGAAGACTGATCAGAGATGCAACCAAGAGGCCCATGATCACTCTGGATGAACTGCAGAGATCTACAGCTGAGGTGGGAGACTCTGTCCATAGGACAACAATCAGTCGTATACTACACAAATCTGGCCTTTATGGAAGAGTGGCAAGAAGAAAGCCATTTCTTAAAGATATCCATAAAAAGTGTCGTTTAAAGTTTGGCACAAGCCACCTGGGAGACACACCAAACATGTGGAAGAAGGTGCTCTGGTCAGATGAAACCAAAATCGAACTTTTTGGCAACAATGCAAAACTTTATGTTTGGCGTAAAAGCAACACAGCTCATCACCCTGAACACACCATCCCCACTGTCAAACATGGTGGTGGCAGCATCATGGTATGGGCCTGCTTTTCTTCAGCAGGGACAGGGAAGATGGTTAAAATTGTATGGATGGAGCCAAATACATGTCCATTCTGGAAGAAAACGTGATGGAGTCTGCAAAAGACCTGAGACTGGGACGGAGATTTGTCTTCCAACAAGACAATGATCCAAAACATAAAGCAAAATCTACAATGGAATGGTTCACAAATAAACATATCCAGGTGTTAGAATGGCCAATTTAAAGTCCAGACCTGAATCCAATCGAGAATCTGTGGAAAGAACTGAAAATTGCTGTTCACAAACGCTCTCCATCCAACCTCACTGAGCTCGAGCTGTTTTGCAAGGAGAAATGGGCAAAAATTTCAGTCTCTCGATGTGCAAAACTGATAGAGACATACCCCAAGCGACTTATAGCTGTAATCGCAGCAAAAGGTGGTGCTACAAAGTATTAACTTAAGGGGGCTGAATAATTTTGCACGCCCAATTTTTCAGTTTTTTATTTGTTAAAAAAGTTTGAAATATCAAATAAATTTCGTTCCACTTCATGATTGTGTCCCACTTGTTGTTGATTCTTCAAAAAAAATTACAGTTTTATATCTTTATGTTTGAAGCCTGAAATGTGGCAAAAGGTCGCAAAGTTCAAGGGGGCCGAATACTTTCGCAAGGCACTGTATATGTGCATAGCTCCTCATACAGAAAACATAAAAACATTAAGCATAAAACATAAATATTGCACTTTAGGTAGTTAAGAGTGCACACAGAAAAACGTCCTTAACTGATATGAATTTCCTATCAAATTATGTTGAAGAATTCAATATGGGTGTCAAAGATCCAACACCCCATCAGACATCCCCAATGTGATGAGCAGGTTGTATTAGATGTCTGCAAGACACTGTAACTACAATGGAAAAATAAAAGCGGAAAACATAACGGACGTTTTAATGTGGGCAGGACACATAGGTGGAAGATTTACCTACCAGTCTGATCGCATCTCAACTGATAGTGTGCCTATTAAAAAGTATTCAACTGTAGCAATGTAAGATATAGAAAAGAACACTGTCAGCTATATAAAGAGTGAGAAACCGATAGCGGCATTATATAGAGTTATAGGTGCATACACATAAAATATACCCAGTTTTGTATCCCTAAAGCATTCTTACCAGAACGCCGGGAAATGTGAAGACCCCCAACGGAAAGTACTAGACTATTGAACAACCAAATAAATATATTTATTTATCTATTTATTTAGCCAGATGAACATCACAGCAGCGGGGGGAGGGCAGAAGAATAGGTGCAGGCGTGGGTCCACTTAAATTTGGCAGGGATCAATCGTAATAGTGGGAAACGTCCCACTCAAAGTTCAACCCTGCCGGTATTCTCGTATGAAGAGTAAATATCCAATAGACCTCACGCCTGCACAATATTCTAAACCTGTCACTCCCCCTAGCAGGAGAAATTCTCTCTATGCCCTGAATGGACAAAGATGACACATCTTTGGAGTGTGCCATATTCCAGTGTTTGGCCACATTGATGTTGTGATTTTTATCAATGTCGTACAAATGATCGTACAGCCGATCTGAGTCTCCTTATTTTATCATTAGAATAAGAATGCACAAAACCACCTGTTTTAATATGGCGGCAATAATTGCAGCTTTTAATCCCACATTTAAAGGTTCTTTTAAAGTATAGCCAGTTGGTACTTTTTAATAGGCACACTGTCAGTTGAGATGCGATCAGACTGGTAGGTAAATCTTCCATCTATGTGTCCTGCCCACATTAAAACGTCCGTTATGTTTTCCGCTTTTATTTTTCCATTGTAGTTACAGTGTCTTGCGGACATCTAATACAACCTGCTCATCACATGTCTGATGGGGTGTTGGATCATATTGAATTTTTCAACATAATTTGAGAGGAAATTCATATCAGTTAAGGACGTTTTTCTGTGTGCACTCCTACCTACAGTGCAATATTTGTTTTATGCTTAATGTTTTTATGTTTTCTGTATGAGGAGCAATGCACATATATGTTCATATGTGTTATGTTTTTTTTTTTTTTTTATATAAATCTTCTTTATTAATTTTCATTGCATCATCATTACAAATACATTCCATTTTCATACCTATACATAAAACATTTTAACAAACAATCCCCTCCCCCATTCAAAACCAATCTCAACATGTTCTCCTTAACCTTCTTAAACTTTTTTTTTAGCATAAGAGATACCTTGGATCCCGGAATCCTTTTCTACTCTATGGTGCTGTCATCTTATCTAGACTTTGGGTTTCCCAGTATTATTTCTTTACTGTAAGATCTTCTCCTTTGTATTTTTTTGGAGAGGGCGAGAGAGATCCCCCCCAAAAAAAAGGATCCCTTCCGAGAGATTGTGCATTTTAATCCCCGTGTATGTGGGTCTGATTTAAAATATAAGTTACCCGTTTTATGAAGTGACTAAATACCAAAAGGAAGAAAGAAAAAAAAATAGGTAGGAGGGTAAATAGAGGGGGAAAAGCCCCCATGTTGAGCTGTGTGCATAATCCCTTACCTAAGGAGGAATCTACTTGGAGAGATTATACCTAATAACTCCCTGTGTATGTGGACCTGACGCCAAGGGTCTTGCCTCATATTCATTTTTAAATTAAGTTGACCACTCTATGGAGTGACAAAGTGCTAGTGCAGTAGTCGATTGGGGTGTATTAAACTAAATTGCATATTCCTTAACCAAAAAAAAAAAAAAAAAAAGGATCCCTTCCAAGAGATCGTGCATTTTAATCCCCGTGTATGTGGGTCTGATTTAAAATATAAGTTACCCGCTTTATAAAGTGACTAAGTGCCAAAAGGAAGGAAAAAAAAGAGAGGGGAGGGAAATTCCGTATCCCACCCACCCCCGCCCCCTAGTGACCTAAGGAGTTAATAAAGGTTTCTGTCTTCCTGAACTCTCTCCATGCTCTCCAGGTCTCTTCATATCTTGCCCTACAGTCATTTTGTATTGACAGTAGTTCCTCCATGTCTCCCATCCTCCCCACCTCCCTGATCCATTCGGCCACCGATGGAGCATTTTCTTCCTTCCAATTCTTTGGTATCACTGCCTTTGCTCCATTCAGTAAGTAAGGGACCAGGGACATTCTATATTTTTTCCTTGGGGTCGTCGTACAATGGAACAAACATACCCAAGGATCCCTTTTCACCTCTATCCCACTGATCTTTTCTATCAGACCTAAGACCTCCCCCCAGAATATCTGTATCCGAGGGCACTGCCACCAGAGGTGGGCGTGAGTTCCTTCCTGCCCACATCCTCGCCAACAAAAGGGTGACGTCTCTCTATCCATTTTGTGAAGTCTCGGTGGGACAAAGTACCATCTGGTCAAAAGCTTGTAGTTCATCTCTTTTGTTTTAGTATCTATAGAAGAAGAGTGAATGTAATCCAGAACCTGTCTCTTCTTATCCTCCGATAGATTTTGTTTTAATTCTACTTCCCAGGCCTTTGCAAACTTCGGCAATTCCGATCCTCTCACCGGGGGCAGTATGCTATATATGTTTGATATCCCTTGTCTACCAGAGCCCTTCCGTTCTATGAGCTTCTCCCATGGATTCGGCTCATCCGCTGGCCGTAGGGGCTTTGGTAAAGATTGGACAAAATGCTGGACTTGTCTGTACCTCCAGTCATCGTCTTCTATGGCTCCAAACCTTTCTTGTAGATCTATCAGGGGACTCAGAGTATCTCCTTTCATTACCTCCTTTAATTTCAGTGTGTCCGTCATTGCCCATCTCAGGAACCGGCCTCCCTCTCTCCCAGGCGGAAAGTAGTCCGTTCCCGTGAGGGGCAAGTGAGGGCTATTATGGAACCATTTTTTTGTTTTACATATTCTGTCCCATATCCTAAAAGTTTCTTTAGTTATTATTGGGGTATCCCTTGAAAGGCATCTGTATTGTTTTGTTATCCATGTTCTTATTCCCAAATCTTTCCCGCTCAGGTTCCCCTCTATGCCCACCCATTTTTTCCTTTGTCCTTCCTCCTGGAGCCAGTCGGTTATCCTTTTCAATACCGCAGCCTCATAGTACCTTTTAAAGTCTGGTAATTGTATTCCGCCCTCGTTTCTGGGTCTAGACAAAATCTCTGCAGGAATACAGGATTTCTTGTTTTTACATATGTATCCTCTTATTATTTTCCCTAGTGTTTTAAAATACGCTTCTGGGATTTTAATTGGGAGTACTTGAAATAAATACAGGACTTTAGGCAGTATCACCATTTTGATGATGTTTATTCTCCCGAACCAGGATATTATGTCTGTCCGGTAGCTTCTAAGTTCACCTTTGATTTTATTTAATAATGAAATATAATTGTCAACATATAGATCCCTTTCTGAGTTTGACAGGAATATCCCTAGCCTTCCGTTTCAGTGTAAAAGGGTAAAAGGGTAGAGGGCCCCAAGATCTCTACGTTCTTTTGGGCCCATTGATATAATCAGGGTCTTCGTTTTATCTCTATTTATTTTTAAATTTTTAATTTCTCCATATTTTCCATATTCCTCCATAATTTTGGGTAATGTCTGTGTTGGATTCGATACATAAAGCATCATATCGTCAGCGAACGCAGAGATCTTGTGTTCCCTCCCTTCTACCTTCACCCCCTTAATCTCTTCATTGGATCTGACTGTGGCCAATAGGGGTTCCAGTGAAAGGACAAATAATAGGGGAGAGAGCGGGCAGCCCTGACGGGTCCCATTAAAAAGTGGGAAACTCTCCGACATGGTACCGTTAACTCTGAGCTGTGCCGAGGGTTTAGAGTATAGAGATTCTATCAGCCTGAGCATTCTGGGCCCCAGTCCTATGTATCTAAGTGTTGCTATCATGAATTTCCAGTCGAGTCTGTCGAACGCTTTTTCAGCGTCAAGAGACATAAACATTACCGGTGTTCTACTCTGCTTGGCTTTTTTTTTATCAGGAAGAGTCCTCTCAGCACATTGTCCCGTGTTTCCCTCCCAGGAACAAACCCCGCTTGGTCTTTATCTATCAGCCCCGCCATGAGTGGTCTTATTCTCTCAGACAGAATCTTCGCGTATATCTTTATGTCGACATTTATCAGGGAAATGGGTCTGTAACTAGTACAGATCGTGGGATCTTTCCCCTCCTTCCCTATAAGGGTTATATGGGCTCCCAGGGATTCCTCTCGAATTGCCAGACCACTGCCAATTGAATTCATGTAGTCCTGAAAGTAAGGTATGAGTCTCTCCATATCTCTTATAATAAAGAGACTTATAGCCGTCGGGGCCTGGACTCTTTCCCATTTTAATGTTTTTAATTGTTCGACTTATTTCTTCTCTAGTTATTTCTTTCTCCAAATTAATAGCATCTTCTACTTCCATTCGCAGAGTCTTAGATCCCTCTAGATATTGTCCCATTTTCTATTCCCTATTCTGCGTTTCTATTATATCTAAGTCTTTATTAACTTTATACAGGTTTTGATAATACTCTTTTAGGGTTTCCGTTATATCCTTAGTAGTGTTGAGCAGAATACGCCATATTCGATTTCGCGATATATCACGAATATATAGCCGAATATTCGAGAAATATTCACTAAATTCGAATATTCGTGATATTTTATCGAAATGAAATGATTGCGAAATTTCGCTATTGCGAATGCGAACATAATTGCAAAATTTTCAGAAGGAGCACTCTGATTGGCTCAGAATATTCTTGATATTTTTTCGAAATTTCGCAAAATGCGAATGCGATATTTATTGCGGAATTTCGACAATTGCTGTAGTAGCACTCTGATTGGCTCAGAATATTCGTGATATTTTATGCGAAATTTCGCAAAATGCGAATGCGATATTTATTGCGGAATTTCGACAAATGCTGTAGGAGCACTCTGATTGGCTCAGAATATTCGTGATATTTTATCGAAATTTCGCAAAATTGCGAATGCGAAATTGATTGCGGAATTTCCCCAAATGCTGTAGGAGCGCTCTGATTGGCTCATTCTGAAATCGAATATTCGAGATATTTTATCGCAATTTCACAAAATGCGAATGCGAAATTGATTGCAGATATTTAGACAACTGCTGTAGGAGCACTCTGAAATCGAATATTTGTGATATTTTAGCGAAAAAACAATATTGCGATTGCGATTGCGATATATAGCGAAATTCTCGATCGCGCATGCGCAATCGCCCGAACAACACGCGCCCAACACGCGACCATTTCCTGGACCCTTGCCAGTTTCCAACTTTATGTTCGCATCGCAATTTTGTGCTGCCCAAGTGACCATTCCTTGGAATTGTAAAATGGTTGGAAGCAATTTCTCACCCGCTGAGGAAAAGATGCTGATTAGTGTAAGTATTTTGACCACTGTTATTTCATTATCTTTAACTGCATTTTAGACTAGTTTAAAAGTTAGTATATAAGATCAGATATTAGTATTTCCCAAACAATGTGTCTCCTGTTGTTACAAAACTACAACTCCCAGCATGCCTGGACAGCTGCAGACACCCTGGTTGGTAAATGTGTATTTAGGCACTTTCCTTGCTATTTAGCATAATGAATTTAACATGTTGTGGACATAGGACGTATGCGAACGTCCTGACTTCAGGGTCCTTAAGGCCCAAGGACGTTCTAATACATATTGCCCTTTAGATGTTGCAGAACTACAACTTCCAGCATGCCTGGGAATGCTGGCACTTCTAGTTTTGTAAGTTCTGCAGGCCCACATTTTTCAGACCTTTATGCACGGGTCTCTAAACTGTGGCACCCTAGATGCAGCAAAAGTAAAATTCTTAGCATGCACTGACAGACCATGGCTGATGGGAGTAGTAGTTTTGCAACAGCTGGAGGTGGACTGGTCTTGAAACCCTGAGTTAGGTAACAAACTCGCAGTGTTTTGCAACCATTCTGCCTCCAGCTGTTGCAAAACTACAACTCCCTGCATGCAACTGGCTGCAATTACCCCCCCCCCCTCTCCCCCAATGTGAATGTACAGTGTACATTCACATGGGCTGTGGCTTACAGTGTGCTTCTAGCTGAAGCAAATTTGGCGCTGCAGCTCAAACCCTCAGCGGGAAACTACTGTGAACCCCATGCCCCTCTGACTGTACCTTAAAAACACTACACCACACTAAATATAAATGAAAAAACAAAACATATACACATACACCTACATAGCCACCCTCACCTCCACATTAAAAGAAAACATCTTGTACGGCACTGTTTCCTAAACGGAGCCTACAGCTGTTGCAAAACAACTCCCCGTTATTACCGGACAGCCATTAACTGTCCAGGCATGCTGGGAGTTAAAGTATAACATAGTTGCCAACATTTAAAAAAAAAATCCAGGGACACTTTGCAGCACAGCTATTAATTAATTACCACACTCACTTCCCCGAAGCTCCACCCACTCCGCATAATCTTCGCCTACTTATCAGATTATAGCAGGGGTCTCAAACTCAAATTACCTGAGGGCCACAAGACAAGTTTTCATATCCCATGGGGGGCCGCATGCAAACTTTCAAACTTCAAAAACAACAGTACTGGTGTCAGCGAACGCATTATTAACCCCCAGCACTGGTGTCAGCGAGCGCATTATTACCACCAGCACTGCTGTAAGTGGACGCATTTTTACCCCCAGCACTGGTGTCAGCGAGCGCATTATTACTACCAGCACTGCTGTAAGTGGACGCATTTTTACCCCCAGCACTGGTGTCAGTGGATGCATTATTAACCCTGACCACTACACTGCACACCGACCACTGCACACTGACCACTACACTACACGATGACCACTGCACACTGACCACTACACTGCACACTGACCACTACACACTGACCACTCACCATCAGGGCACAGCACATTAGGTCACAGAGCCCAGCACATTAGGGTACAGGGCACAGCGCACATCAGGGTACAGAGCCTGGCACATCAGGGCACAGGACACAGCACAACAGGGCACAGAGCCTGGCACATCAGGGTACAGAGCCCGGCACATCAGGGTACAGAGCCCGGCACATCAGGGTACAGAGCCCGGCACATCAGGGTACAGAGCCCGGCACATCAGGGTACATCAGAGCACAATCGGGGCACATTAGGGTACATGGGGTGCATCAGAGCACATGGGGCGCATCGGAGCACATGGGGCGCATCGGAGCACATCAGGGTACATGAAGCAGATTCAGGGTACAAACACGGTACATGAGGGCACGTACATGGGGCACATCGGGGCACAATCGGGTACATGGGGGCACAATCAGGGTACATGGGGCACATGAGGTCACAATCGGGGTACATGGGGAACAAACAGAGCACATGGGGCACAATCAGTGTACATGTCAGCGTTTACTTGTTTTTCTTTTTTCTTCACATGCAGAGTAGCGCAGGAAGCGTCTCTGTCATATGTTCGATTCTCTGTCTCGTGCTGCGGCTGCTCCCCGCCCCCCGGCGCCCCCCCCCTCTCTCCTCGTCCATCCCAGGTGATATCACAAGCAAATAGGGATGGACGAGAAGAGAGAGGGGGGGCGCCGGGGGCGGAGAGCAGCTGCAGCGTGAGACAGAGAAGTGAACTTATGACAGAGACGCTTCCTGCGCTACTCTGCATGTGAAGGAAATCTACTCCCCCCACTTCCGCCCTGCCTGCGGGCCATTTATAACTGGTCCGCGGGCCGCAAATGGCCCGCGGGCCGGTACTTTGAGACCACTGGATTATAGGGTCTACTCAATAAAGAGAGAATTACAGGAAATTGATACAACCTCTGTGATTGTGTAAGAGGGGAGAGGAAGTCCTTAGGGTAAGGGAAGGTCCAATATAAAGGACTACAAGTATCAGCACGCCTCCTGCCTTGTACACCTATGACTCACTGCCTGTGATTAGCGCAGTGCTGACTTCCTGGTGGGCTCTGCACATGGGCTGTGTGAAAACGCTGGAACTCATCCTTAGTCAGAGACTGCAGACATGGTACAGGAGATGGTCAGAGAGTGTGCGGACATAATAGGGCTGAAATTGCACAGAACGCACAGCGTGTTCCTGTGTTTTTCAGTGTGAACCTGGACCTGTGACCTGGAACCTACACTTTGCTAACTTGCCTGGAAAGGGGGCATTAGTATGGGCACCTGGAGCAATTTGCCACATCTCTTCTGGGATGCCAAGGGCCACCCCCTCTGTGGCAGACAGCAGCTTTAATTTGGGGGGAGGAATATGTGCTAAGGGGGTGGATTTCATATCCAAGCCCCCATGCAGCATACATCATAAAGTGCCCCCTAGAACATATCCTTTCCCCCAAAATTACTCACAGTAAACTGTAACTCGTAGGCATGACCCCCTCCCTCCCCCTCTGGAAGTCTCACTTACTTTGCATTAGGACATGTGTCATTTTGTCAGACGAGCAGCTTTTCTCGGCAGCAGCGTGGTGAGCCTCCTTCTCCTCCCCCTCCTCCTCTGTGTACACAGGAAACATCACACAGCAGGAGAAGGAGGGGGGCGGGCTCAGTTCACTCCGTCTCACTCTGCAATGTGTCCGTCAGGAGTCAGGACCAGGCAGCCGGGGACTGCAGGGAGATGTATAAACATACTGCCGCACCTGCCTTCCCCACTAGCCGGGACAAGTCCCGGCAGGCTAAATTAGCCGGGACTAGGTCCTATTTCACGGGACTGTCCCTTTAAAAACGGGACAGTTGGCAAGTATGGTATAATTGTTGTACAGCTGGTGACGGTGAGCTACATGGTGTATCAGAGCATGCTGGTAGTTGTAGTTGTTAAATAACATCAACTCCATTATTTATTCAAAATTAATTCATCGAAAAGTCAAAAGAAACAAACATATTATTGTTCCTATATAAAGATAGGGATGAAAAAAAATAATCTATTGTACAGGCCCATTATAAGTGTCCAAAAATAATTATAGCGGTCAGATGAATAGCAACGAATTTCTCCCCTATACGTGTATCCTGTGTTGTTACTCATATATACATAATTATGCAAATGATAATGGCTGCTATATTTATGCAAAAAAGGTGGCGACCGAAATGGCAGGATATAAAATCTGTCATGTTACCCCTGTCATTGATTAATAAGGCGAGAATGCTTCCAATTGTTGAATACCATTGATTTCCGTCATATATCCATAAGGCTTTAAACAAAAGTATTATAATATACTTTGTTCTTCATCTTGCAGAGGTTCCTAGAAAAGGGCTATGACCAGCTGCGCAGGCAGCCTGATAAAAAAGGCGTGGTCAGCTCCCTAATGAAGGACTTAGGCGGCCAACACGATCGCCTGGCGATAGTTAAGAAATGGTCTGACCTGAAGAGGCGCCACATGGACCAGGTCAGGCGTATCCGTGATAAATATCATCCAGGTAAGTTATTGGTGACAGTTATGTTTTTTTTCCCAAAGTGTATTTTGTGCGTGTACTCGAGAGAGGAGCCAGACTGCAGGAGTTGGGAGTAGGCAGGCCTCCCCCAGAGGCAATCTGCCACCTTTCTCCATGCCCCGGGTGGCAATGGCGGGTGTGAGGGGGTCCTCCCACACAGCCCGTCCTACCTGCTCCGCTTCGAAGCCCAACGGGGCAGAGGGACTCCCTATAAGGGAGTGAGAGGATTTGCCCGCTCAACCAGCCCCGTTAGTCCTTCGCCTCTCTTTTTAGAGACCGCGTGGTCAGAGTGCGTGCATGTTAACCCAATTTCGAGTGCGTGTGTAAGTGTGGTGTTTTTTGTGGGAGGGGGGTGGGCGTATTAAGCGCAGGCTTACCTCGCATAGCACATCCACTGGGGGCCGGGCTGAGACCACCAAACTCAATTCACATGTAGCCGAGAGCGGGATCCGAACCCCTAGCTGCAGAGGTGAATCGCTTGTCAGCGCAGTGGCAATCGCGTTGAGCCACCGCAGCTCCTTTGGTGACAGTTATGTAAGGTCATATGTAATTAATGTAAGGTCAGATGTTGTTAACCCAGACGCCATGTTGTGGTAACATATATCACCACCAGCCAAGGTATTCATAGTACTGTTGAAAAAAGACATGGGACAGCAGACAGGAACACAGAAGTTATGTGGGAACATACTTTTCCCATTGCTTTGCATGGGACTTTAAACAAAAACCCCGACCCTCACCAATGGGGGTAGCTAAGGGATAAATTAACGATCCTATACTTTAAGTGGACGTATAAGTAACATGTGACCAAGTGTTATCGAAATATCTACAGCTGTTATGAAGTAACATGTATTTCCCATAGAGTTGAATGGGACTTTAAAGAAAAACCCCGACCATGGCAAATGGGGGTGGGTAAGGGTTAAACCACCTATCCTATGTTTGTGGCTGACATATAAGTAACCTGTGTGCCAAGTTTCATGTAAATATCTTTAGCCGTTTGGACGTGATGCTGGAACATACATACATACATGCACACACACGTTGAGTTTTATATATATAGATTCCCACTAAATTCCTGTGTTAGGCGTGGGGTTGTTATAGTAATCCCGTGTGCTCCATCGGGCCCTTTTTTTAACATGAGATCATCTGAACAAAACAAAGGAGACAAAAACAGCTCATTTTACCATGGTGGCAGCCCAGTTCATGCTCAGTCCCCTGTAGTGCCCACAAGACCCTTTAATATAACATTGTCCCATTGGTTAACTGTCTATATAAATTAATTTGTATTCATATACAATACAGCAGAGTACACAGAATTTGCATACGTCATTAGAAAACATTTTTACATATATGAACATTGTGTTATTATAGGAGCTCCTCTACCAGCTGTGCACCCCAAGCACACAAGGCGACAGGCCGCAGAGGAGGAGGATGAAGAGGAGGATGCGGCAGAGGAGGATGCGGCAGAGGAGGAGAGGGATGAGGAGGAGCAGCCAGGGCCCTCCCACTCGCCAACCCCAGCTCCTGCTGAAGTTGAGGCGCTTGATGAGGAGCTTACCCCCTCCCCCCAAATTTCTGGTGAAATCGCGGCTGCAGGGGAGGTCGAGGAGGTGGAAGAGACCGTTGCTATGAGCGTCGGTCAGGAGGGTAATTATGTGCACAAAGCTTAATAACATTTTAACAATAAAATGTAGATATAAAAATGGACAACATTTAAAGCGCACCCGTCAGATTTCAGAACCATAATATGGTATTTATGATAGAAGTATACAGGTAGTGCAGAATTATTAGGTAAGTTGTATTTTTGAGGATTCATTTTATTATTGAACAACAAACATGTTCTCAATGAACCCAAAAAACTCATTAATATCAAAGCTGAATATTTTTTGAAGTATTTTTTTTTTGTTTTAGTTTTAGCTATTTTAGGGTGATATCTGTGTGTGCAGGTGACTACTATTACTGTGCATAATTATTAGGCAACTTAACAAAAAAAAATATATACCCATTTCAATTAATTATTTTTACCAGTGAAACCAATATAACATCTGAACATTCTCAAATATACATTTCTGACATTCAAAAACAAAACAAAAACAAATAAGTGACCAATATAGCCACCTTTCTTTGCATGGACACTCAAAAGCCTGCCATCCATGGATTCTGTCAGTGTTTTGATCTGTTCACCATCAACATTTCGTGCAGCAGCAACCGCAGCCTCCCAGACACTGTTCAGAGAGGTGTACTGTTTTCCCTCCTTGTAAATCTCACATTTGATGATGGACCACAGGTTCTCAATGCGGTTCAGATCAGGTGAACAAGGAGGCCATGTCATTAGTTTTTCTTCTTTTATACCCTTTCTTGCCAGCCACGCTGTGGAGTACTTGGACGCGTGCGCTGGAGCATTGTCCTGCATGAAAATCATGTTTTTCTTGAAAGATGCAGACTTCTTCCTGTACCACTGCTTGAAGAAGGTGTCTTCCAGAAACTGGCAGTAGGACTGGGAGTTGAGCTTGACTCCATCCTCAACCCGAAAACGCCCCACAAGCTCATCTTTGATGATACCAGCCCAAACCAGTACTACACCTCCACCTTGCTGGCGTCTGAGTAGGACTGGAGCTCTCTGCCCTTTACCAATCCAGCCACGGGCCCATCCATCTGGCCCATCAAGACTCACTCTCATTTCAGCAGTCCATATACCTTAGAAAAATCATTCTTGAGATATTTCTTGGCCAAGTCTTGACGTTACAGCTTGTGTGTCTTGTTCAGTGGTCGTCATCTTTCAGCCTTTCTTACCTTGGCCATGTCTCTGAGTATTGCACAACTTGTGCTTTTGGGCACTCCAGTGATGTTGCAGCTCTGAAATATGGCCAAACTGGTGGCAAGTGGCATCTTGGCAGCTGCACGCTTGACTTTTCTCAGTTCATGGGCAGTTATTTTGCGCCTTGGTTTTTCTAAAAGGTTCTTGCGACCCTGTTGACTATTTTGAATGAAACGCTTGATTGTTCGATGATCACGCTTCAGAAGCTTTGCAATTTTAAGAGTGCTGCATCCCTCTGCAAGATATCCTGTCAAGTCCTTCTTTTGACCCATTTTGCCAAAGGAAAGGAAGTTGACTAATAATTCTGCACACCTGATATAGGGTGTTGATGTCATTAGACTACACACCTTCTCATTACAGAGATGTACATCACCTAATATGCTTAATTGGTAGTAGGCTTTCAAGCCTATACAGCTTGGAGTAAGACAACATGCATAAAGAGGATGATGTGGTCAAAATACTCATTTGCCTAATAATTCTGCACTCCCTGTATGTGCTAGACACATAACAATTGTGTATACATGATAATGATTGTTTAATAAGCAACATAAATATTTTATTTATTTGGTAACGGTCTTTGAAATCCAAATGTTTTTTTCTTATATCCTAACAGTTCTAAAAAAGATGCTGCTGAAGCAAGCTGTGATCCGGAGAACGCAAAGGAAAATATTATCAAACCAAAGTAAAATGCGCTATCTGGACCAGCAGAATCAGCAGCTGGAGCAAGAACAAATTAAAAACTATGCTGACACATCACATCTAACACATCAACATCAACATCAACATCAACACATCTAACTTCATAATAAGCAAAAACATTTTATACTATTATTTTATTTAACACAAACCTAGGACAAACTAAAGTACACGGACACAGACACGACGAACACAAACTAAACTGTTGAAAAATGAACATAACAAAAGCAACAATATATATATATATATATATATATATATATATATATATAGAGAGAGCAAGAAAGAGAGAGAGAGTGCAGATTTGCTCTTGCAGACAGGCTAATGGTTGCAGTATAAAGGCCGCAAACCAGGGTTTAACATAAAGTTCATTGTTTTAGTTACACTTGCTGTTACGATCCGGTCTGGTAGCTTGTAGCGGAGGCTGTTGGTGGATCCGCTGTGCCAGAGAGGTCATGAAGCATTACTCAACATGGAGGCTGCAGCAGTAGTATTAAAATATAATGTAATTATCACACAGGCAGCATTTACAAGCAGTAGTGGTTATAGTACTAGATAGCATCTAAACACTTGGGCAAGACTTTACAGCATCAGTAGTGGCCATAGTAGTCTATAGTGTCAAATAACTTGTGACATAGGTGTCGTGAGCAGCAGCAGTAGTAGTAACAGTAGACAATATATTGTCAAATCACTTGGGAAAGAGGTGCCATGAACAGCAGCAGCAGCAGTGGTAATAGTAGTATAGAGTGGCAAATAACTTGTGACATAGGTGTCTTGACTGAGCAGCAGTAGTAGTAGTAGTAGTAGTAGTAGTAGTAGACATTGACAATACAGTGCCAAATCACTTGGGCAAGAGGTGCCATGATGAACAGCAGCAGCAGCAGCAGCAGTGGTAATAGTAGTATAGAGTGGCAAATAACTAGTGACATAGGTGTCTTGACCGAGCAGCAGTAGTAGTAGTAGTAGTAGTAGTAGTAGTAGAGTCAAATCACTTCGGCAGGAGGTGCCATGATGAGCAGCAGTGGTAATAGTAGTATAGAGGGGCAAATAACTTGTGACATAGGTGTCTTGACCGAGCAGCAGTAGTAGTAGACATTGACAATAGTAGTATAGAGTGGCAAATAACTAGTGACATAGGTGTCTTGACTGAGCAGCAGTAGTAGTAGTAGTAGATACAGAGTCAAATCACTTGGGCAGGAGGTGCCATGATGAGCAGCAGTGGTAATAGTAGTATAGAGTGGCAAATAACTAGTGACATAGGTGTCTTGACTGAGCAGCAGTAGTAGTAGTAGTAGATACAGAGTCAAATCACTTGGGCAGGAGGTGCCATGATGAGCAGCAGTGGTAATAGTAGTATAGAGTGGCAAATAACTAGTGACATAGGTGTCTTGACTGAGCAGCAGTAGTAGTAGATACAGAGTCAAATCACTTGGGCAGGAGGTGCCATGATGAGCAGCAGTGGTAATAGTAGTATAGAGTGGCAAATAACTTGTGACATAGGTGTCTTGACCGAGCAGCAGTAGTAGTAGACATTGACAATAGTAGTATAGAGTGGCAAATAACTAGTGACATAGGTGTCTTGACTGAGCAGCAGTAGTAGTAGTAGTAGATACAGAGTCAAATCACTTGGGCAGGAGGTGCCATGATGAGCAGCAGTGGTAATAGTAGTATAGAGTGGCAAATAACTAGTGACATAGGTGTCTTGACTGAGCAGCAGTAGTAGTAGTAGTAGTAGATACAGAGTCATATCACTTGGGCAGGAGGTGCCATGATGAGCAGCAGTGGTAATAGTAGTATAGAGTGGCAAATAACTAGTGACATAGGTGTCTTGACTGAGCAGCAGTAGTAGTAGACATTGACAATAGTAGTATAGAGTGGCAAATAACTAGTGACATAGGTGTCTTGACTGAGCAGCAGTAGTAGTAGTAGTAGTAGTAGAGTCATATCACTTGGGCAGGAGGTGCCATGATGAGCAGCAGTGGTAATAGTAGTATAGAGTGGCAAATAACTAGTGACATAGGTGTCTTGACTGAGCAGCAGTAGTAGTAGATACAGAGTAAAATCACTTGGGCAGGAGGTGCCATGATGAGCAGCAGTGGTAATAGTAGTATAGAGTGGCAAATAACTAGTGACATAGGTGTCTTGACTGAGCAGCAGTAGTAGTAGTAGTAGATACAGAGTCAAATCACTTGGGCAGGAGGTGCCATGATGAGCAGCAGTGGTAATAGTAGTATAGAGTGGCAAATAACTTGTGACATAGGTGTATTGACTGAGCAGCAGTAGTAGTAGTAGTAGTAGTAGTAGTAGAGTCATATCACTTGGGCAGGAGGTGCCATGATGAGCAGCAGTGGTAATAGTAGTATGGAGTGGCAAATAACTAGTGACATAGGTGTCTTGACCGAGCAGCAGTAGTAGTAGTAGTAGATACAGAGTCATATCACTTGGGCAGGAGGTGCCATGATGAGCAGCAGTGGTAATAGTAGTATAGAGTGGCAAATAACTAGTGACATAGGTGTCTTGACTGAGCAGCAGTAGTAGTAGACATTGACAATAGTAGTATAGAGTGGCAAATAACTAGTGACATAGGTGTCTTGACTGAGCAGCAGCAGTAGTAGTAGTAGTAGATACAGAGTCAAATCACTTGGGCAGGAGGTGCCATGATGAGCAGCAGTGGTAATAGTAGTATAGAGTGGCAAATAACTAGTGACATAGGTGTCTTGACCGAGCAGCAGTAGTAATAGTAGTAGATACAGAGTCATATCACTTGGGCAGGAGGTGCCATGATGAGCAGCAGTGGTAATAGTAGTATAGAGTGGCAAATAACTTGTGACATAGATGTCTTGACCGAGCAGCAGTAGTAGTAGTAGTAGTAGTAGAGTCATATCACTTGGGCAGGAGGTGCCATGATGAGCAGCAGTGGTAATAGTAGTATAGAGTGGCAAATAACTTGTGACATAGGTGTCTTGACTGAGCAGCAGTAGTAGTAGTACTAGTATTAGACATTGACAATACATAATAGGGAATCTTTGGAGGGAGCTCAAACTCCGTGTTTCTCAGCGACAGCCCAGAAACCTGACTGATCTAGAGAAGATCTGTGTGGAGAAGTGGGCCAAAATCCCTCCTCCAGTGTGTGCAAACCTGGTGAAAAACTACAAGAAAGGTTTGACCTCTGTAATTGCAAACAAAGGCTACTGTACCAAATATTAACAATGATTTTCTCAGGTGTGCAAATAATTATTTTCATCACTGTAAATACATCAGGGAATGCATGACAAGGGACCCTTCAGCGCCCTGAACCGACGGCGGGTGCCAGAAAGTCACCGCCGATCCAGGACTCATTCATCTTGATGAATGTGAGTCTGTCCACGGAGTCTGTGGACAGACGGGTCCTCTTGTCCGTGACCACCCCACCTGCCACGCTGAATGTCCGCTCAGATAGTACGCTGGAGGGGGGGCAAGACAATAACTCCAGCGCATACTGAGCGAGCTCGCGGCAGGTGTCCAATCTGGCAACCCAGTACTCCATGGGGTCGTCGGTAATCATACTGTCAGAAGCACCGACGGACGCCATGTAATCTGCCACCATGTGGGCCAGCCGCTGGTGGTGACTGCTGCTGCTGCTGCTGGTACTGGGTCGCTCAGATTGGAAGAACATCCTCATCTCACCCATTAGGTCCCCTGCTCGGCTGCTGCTGGGTGCAGCCACCTGCTGGGTGAGATGAGGGGGGACAACTGGAGGCCGGGGAGTTGCCTGCTCCAACCGGCTGACTATGCCTGCCTGCAGTTCCTCCATCCGGCGCTGCCTCCGGCTGGCTGGGATGAACTGCTCCAGTTTCCCCTTGCACCTGGGATCTAAAAGGGTGGCCACCCAAAAATCATCCCTCTCCTTGATGGTCTTAACCCGGGGGTCCCTCCTGAGGCATCTCAGCATGTGGGCAGCCATGGAGAAGAGCACAGCCCGCTGTGACTCCTCATCGCTGCCCGGGTCCATGACGTCCGACTCTTCATGCTGGAGGCGCTGCTGCTCGCGCTCAGAGATGCCCAACCCCCGGACTATCGGTGCCACCAACACCGGCTCTTCCTCCTGACCAGGCCCTGACTCCAGGACGACACCAGTAACCTCCTGATCATCATCATCCTCCTCCTCCTCGTCCTGGGCCTGGTCTTGGTGAAGCAGTGCTGCCTCCTCCCGCTCCACCAAGGCACTCTCCCCAGCTTCGAGCAGGCGATCTAGTGTCTTGTCCAGCAGGAACACTATAGGGAGCACGTCATTGAGGCCGACATGCTCCCTGCTGACCATCTTGGTCGCCTGCTCGAAAGGGCCCAACACTTGGCAGACCTGGTGTATCTGCCCCCACTCCGCACAGGTGATGTACGGGAGTGTTTGTGAAGGCCCGTCAGTGCCTAGCTCCATCAGGTACTCCCTCACTGCCCTTCGCTGCTCCCACAACCTCTCCAGCATGTGGAGGGTGGAGTTCCACCGCGTCACACTGTCCACAATCAGACTGTGAAGGGGCAGCCTGTTGACCCGCTGCCACTTGGACAGGGACGCGGTAGCGGTTGGGGAGCGCCTGAAGTGGCTGGCAATCCTACGCACCCTTAGCACAATGTCACTCAACCCGGGATAGGTGCGCAGGAACTTCTGCACCACAAGGTTGAGGACATGTGCCAGACAGGGCACGTGGGTCAGACTGCCAGCCTTGAGGGCGGAGAGTAGGTTGCTGCCGTTATCACAGACAACCATACCTGCCTGGAGCCTTCGGGGTGTCAGCCACTTCTGGACCTGAGCCTGAAGTGCGGTCAGCACTTCTTGTCCAGTGTGTCTCCGGTCCCCTAAACTAACAAGCTGGAGCACGGCCTGACAGCGCACGTGCCCCACACTTGAGTAGCTACGGCGGCGCTTGCTGGGAGGCTCAGCAGCTGCGGAGACAGAGGCTTGACGGAGACCAGCAGTTCTCCCCTGGACACCCCGGGGCAGCACCACAAAATCTGTTGCCGCCGATCCCTCCCTGGCGCCTCGGAGGGAAACCCAATGGGCCGTGAAACTGATGTAGCGCCCCTGCCCATGCCTGCTGGTCCAGCCATCCATTGTGAGATGCACCCTGTCGCTGACAGCGTGATCCAGCGACAGGGTTACATTCTGCACAATGTGCTGGTGTAGGGCAGGGACACCAGTCCTGGCAAAGAAATGGCAGCTGGGGACACGCCATTGGGGTTGGGCCTGCTCCAACATCTGCCTGAAGGGGTTGCTGTCAACGATGTTGAAGGGCAGCAGATGTTGGGCAATAACCCTTGCCAGGAGCCCATTGAGGGAACGCACACGTCGGTCTCCAGGGGGGAAGGGAGTGGTGCGTTCAAAGGCGTCTGAAATCGACGCCTGGCGCCGGACGGCAGTGCAGGACACAGACGGGGAGGGTGCTGTGAAAGTAGAGGTCTGGATGCCGGTACCAGTACCTCTACTAGAGGGAGCGGGGGGGCATGACCTGCTGGGAAGAGATGAAGCTGTGGGAGGGGCTGCTGTACCCTGCTCACTTGTGGTGGTGGTGCTGCTACCACCACCACGCTTCATCTCGTCATACACCCGCCAGTGGTTGATTCGCAGGTGCTGGTTCAGGGCTGTGGTACCCACCCGAGCCAAACACTTCCCTCTCTTCACCCTGACATGACAGATCTGGCAGATGGCCATGGTAGGGTTGTCTGCTACCAGGGTGAAGTAGGCCCAGACAGGTGACTTCAGCACCGCCGCCCTCCTGTCAGATGGGGTGACGCTGACTTGCACCTGCTGGGACTCGGTGCGCACAGGTGGAGCTGCCTGCTGCTGCTGCTGCTGACCCCTCCTGCTGCCATCACCAGTGGAGACCCTGACGCTGGTCTCCCTGGTGACCTGGCGCACCGGTTCCCCAGGGTGCCTACCTTCCTCGTCGTCACTGCCGCAGTGAGCCGACAAGTCAGATGGCACCCATGTTGGGTCACCCTCCTCTTCGCCCCCAGATATGTCAGACCCAGGGCTGAAATGTGGTGGTCTGAGGGAACCAGCTGACATGGAGCCACTAGCCTGGCTCCGCTGTCCCCTCACCCACGCCTGGGTCTGACTAGGTGCTGTTGTTGCCTGCACCAAAACAGCAGCACCACTTTGAAGGGATGTCTCTGGGATACTGACAGCAGGTATCCCATCCTCCTCATCCATCCCTTCAAAAAGGTCCTGACCATCAGGACAGAGCGGGAGGTCTGCCTGATGCATGGCCTCCCCCAAGAGATCCCTCTCACTGTCACTGTCAAACAGTAAGATGCTGGACTCTTGGGGGCTGGGGGGGGGGGTACTAAAGGCACCGGTGTAGTGGTGGTGCTACTGGTAGTCGGGACTGATGACTCAGTGGCACTGCTGTGCCCCATATAGTCCACCACTACTGGAGCCTGAGATGGCAATATCGGGCGGCTGCCCGATGAAAAAAAATCCCGGATGAGGCGGACTCCCGTTCCACCCAATCCTCTGCCAATAGTAGGGGCGCGAGAGGTACCCCGTGCTGGCAGCGAACCATCACTGGGAGTAACTCCCCTACCCCTGCTGCCACGGCCACGTATGCCGCTCATAATTGCTGATGTGGGGGGTAAACTTTATTGGGGGGGGGGGGGGAATGTGAGGAAGTTTTTTTTTTTTTTTTAAAAAGACAGGCACGTAGACAAAGACGTAGACAGACAGCTACTAAACTATAATAAAACTAGTACACCAAAGACAAGGACTACAAAAAATAAAAAAAAATTCACTAAACAAACACTAACTGCTTACACAAACTTATATGACTATAAACTAAAGCTATTTTTTTTTTTTTTTTTTACACTGACTGACAAGGACTACAACTACAAAAAAAAAAATGCACTAAACAAACACTAACTAATAAATTTTCTTTTGGGTTTTTTTTTTTACACAAAACACAGACACTAAACACACACTAAACTAAGCTAGCTGAAAGAAATGTACACTAACAGTATGTACACTTACTACACAGAAATCTATCTAACACTAAGCTAAACTAACCTGGACAACACAACACAAAACGTAGCTTTTAAAAAAGCTCTTGGGTCTTTTGCTTTGAAAAAAGCAGTTTAGAATAAGATAATATGAACTGGAATCACTAGCAATGAAGCACAATGCTGATACTGCAAGATCAAACAGGAACACAGAAACAGTCCACACTCTCTAGCCACCTTCTGAATCTGCAATGAAATGCTGCTGGGAGTGAGCTTATATAATGGCCGTGCAGGCAGGTTCCTATTGGTTGCTATGGAGGTTGCTAACCTCTGACAACTGTGGTAGGAGAACTCTGATTGGCTCTGATGCAAAAGAAGGGCGGAGAAAATAATCGCGCAATATTCCTATTGCCGAATATTCGCATTGCGAATATTCGGCAATATAAAATGATCGCTTCAGCTACTCGGCCCAAGGTCTCTAATCATACCAGCAATGCTTTTAGACGTCGATGGAGATCACTAGGATGTGATCTGTTTTAAAAATAAAATCGAAAAAATCGCTCTGATGCAGATGAAGGGCGCAGAAAATAATCGCGCAATATTCCTATTGCCGAATAATCGCATTGCGATTTTTCGGCAATATAAAATGATCGCTTCAGCTACTCGGCCCAAGGTCACTAATCATACCAGCAATGCTTTTAGACATCGATGGAGATCTCTAGGATGTGATCTGTTCTAAAAATAACATTGAAAAAATCCGAATATTCGGAATAGCGAATATTGGCCGCGAAATTCGAAACATTCGCGAATACTCGAATATGCCATATTCGAGTCGAATATTCGCAATGCGAATATTCGTGAGCAACACTAATCCTTATGGAAAAAAGGGGTGGAGATAAGGGCCGTCTAATGTGAGCCACCCTCACTGCGCGTAGCTGGAGAATAAATGTGAACACTGGTGATATTTATAAAATAAATTAATAAATTAATAAATATACAAGAGCTGCTGCTTTAAAAATTATAGAATCCAAAATAGTTAATATGCAAATACAGTGATACCTATTATAAATAAGGTGCCAAATGTGATATTAAACAGCGCTCAGAAAAATAAGTGAAAATGTAAATCAACAAATATAATATTGGTACAGTGACATAGTGAAAAATAAATAAATAATCCACCCTCTAAGTGAGTCAATATATAAGTGTCCAAAAATCCGTGCAAAAATTGCATCAAAAAATACCAGGTTGGCAAATAAAGTCCATAAACTGCCTAAGTGAACAAAAAAATATATATAAATAGTTCATAAATGGAGAACAAAGGAAAAGAAAAAATCCTTCCCGATCTTCAATAAGTGCTTTCACCACACCACAGTGACTGCGTGCTTCCACCACCCATCAGAAATGCAAACTCACCGCAACAAATGGCCTGACACTTTCGTGTTTAGGCACACAGGCTTGTTAACTGACCCCCTCAGTTTAGTTGATAGAACTCCTTCTTTTCATATAGAGTGGAGCATTCAGTTAAACAGATGGAGATCCGAAGCAAAAAGAAAACTCCAAGGTAACAGCCATATGCAAATAAGAAAAAGAGAGCGCAATAGTGTGATACTGTAACACAACTTTTAATAACACACTACAAATCTCCCAAAGAATGCACTCACAAAGGTAACTCTTGTTACAAGCAGTGTATAAATCCAAAAACTGACACGGTGTAAAACAAAAAATAAAGATATCCTCCAGGTGAACTAGTGGTCACAGCGGACCAACGAATAGCCCAAGTGTTACTCACAGCCCTTGTGCAGGTGTACTGGAGCTGCTGCTTAGGTAATTGAGCTGGTGGCAGATTAGACCATTCCACGTTCAAGCTTAGAAAGTTAAGGTATGCGGTTGTGACTTTAGTAATCACTCCCCGACATGTTTCATCGAAATGATTTCTTCATGGGGTTACTTACCAGCTGTCTAGTGCCGCTTTATATAGTTGCCAGGGTCCTCCCTCCCCCTTGTGTTGATGCGTGCCTTCTGATGTTAACAAGCTACAGCTGAGTGAGCTTACGTTCCTCCCAGCCAGGCTAACATGCAGGTGATCCGCTCATCCAATCAGAGCAGCATCATCGTCATGACGCTGTAGCTGGCATTCTTCCAACGTGGTGGAGGCCCTCAGTGGCGACTCTGTGTTTCTAAAATCTACAAACACATCTCTAGACAATAAGTGTATATACAATATATAAATGATATTCTAAAAATTGTATATAAAAGAGTTGCAGATATTGTTATCCATATTGAAAATGCATAAAAATATTAGTTAAAAGATATTAATAGGAATAAAAAATATATATAAAATAATACATATATTTTAAAAAAAAATTAAAATTATTTAAAAACATTATATTAAAATGAATACTGGAAAAAGATATTAAACTGGGCCATGAGCTGTAAATGGCATGTGTATAAATATACGTTAGTAAAACAAATAAATGCTCTGGTTTAGATGTAAGTGGGTGTACTACATCATCCCCATATGCATGCACTCATCAAAACTCTGATCATGACGGGTAGCCCAGTTGTTTGGCCCCCTTATATAAACATAGCTCATGATCATCCTATATATGTAAAAACACATGTCTCAAATCTATTGCTCATAATTTAGGCATTGCTAATGAAGCAATTCACATCCAGTTCTATGTTTAGTCCCCTCGGAAAATGGCTTTTTAACAAGAAGATCCATTGAGTTTCGCGCTGCGACAGGTCTCTCACCCGATTTGAGCCTCTCCACGAAGGGTACACACAGTCAATACCGCAGAACTGAGCTAACGAGGGATCAATTTTTAGAATATCATTTATATATTGTATATACACTTATTGTCTAGAGATGTGTTTGTAGATTTTAGAGTGCTATATAATATATATTTTATATATGTATACATGTCATTCATAACTATACACACCATTAATTGGCTGGCTCTTGTGCTTAAATAATGAGAGCCAATGTACTCTGTGTTTCTGAATTTATACTGCTATACTCTGTATGCATAGACCTAGAGGTAACTTGTGGTCATAGGGACATCCGAAAAGCTGACAGTCAGCAATATTTGGTTTTCATCCCTCCATTATGGAATACACTGCAGGCAGGTGGAGTGTCATACCCCAGTGTAACCATCGGGGTTAGACATTACATTCGATACTAGGCAGTGGGATGTGGTGTAATACACCGACGTCGCCACTGAGGGCCTCCACCACGTTGGAAGAATGCCAGCTACAGCGTCATGACGATGATGCTGCTCTGATTGGATGAGCGGATCACCTGCATGTTAGCCTGGCTGGGAGGAACGTAAGCTCACTCAGCTGTAGCTTGTTAACATCAGTAGGCACGCATCAACACAAGGGGGGAGGGAGGACCCTGGCAACTATATAAAGCGGCACTAGACAGCTGGTAAGTAACCCCATGAAGAAATAATTTCGATGAAACATGTCGGGGAGTGATTACTAAAGTCACAACCGCATACCTTAACTTTCTAAGCTTGAACGTGGAATGGTCTAATCTGCCACCAGCTCAATTACCTAAGCAGCAGCTCCAGTACACCTGCACAAGGGCTGTGAGTAACACTTGGGCTATTCGTTGGTCCGCTGTGACCACTAGTTCACCTGGAGGATATCTTTATTTTTTGTTTTACACCGTGTCAGTTTTTGGATTTATACACTGCTTGTAACAAGAGTTACCTTTGTGAGTGCATTCTTTGGGAGATTTGTAGTGTGTTATTAAAAGTTGTGTTACAGTATCACACTATTGCGCTCTCTTTTTCTTATTTGCATATGGCTGTTACCTTGGAGTTTTCTTTTTGCTTCGGATCTCCATCTGTTTAACTGAATGCTCCACTCTATATGAAAAGAAGGAGTTCTATCAACTAAACTGAGGGGGTCAGTTAACAAGCCTGTGTGCCTAAACACGAAAGTGTCAGGCCATTTGTTGCGGTGAGTTTGCATTTCTGATGGGTGGTGGAAGCACGCAGTCACTGTGGTGTGGTGAAAGCACTTATTGAAGATCGGGAAGGATTTTTTCTTTTCCTTTGTTCTCCATTTATGAACTATTTATATATATTTTTTTGTTCACTTAGGCAGTTTATGGACTTTATTTGCCAACCTGGTATTTTTTGATGCAATTTTTGCACGGATTTT